>NC_060122.1:196560627-196863657 GCF_021461395.2 Schistocerca americana | reverse complement strand
ATTATGAATGATGAGGGACTGCGGATAATATATCAGTTTGACATAGAGAATACTGATTTGGAAATCACCGATACGCAAGTGACAAGAGAAATTGAAAAAAAAGAATGTAATTATCGATTGTCGGCTGAGCTTAGTAAAACATAAAGTAAACGCATTGTTGTAGTTTCTTTGTTTATCGGCAAAATTTGTACCTGCCCCATATTGCCGAGCGGTTCTAGGCCCTTCAGTCCGGAACCGCTCTGCTGCTGCGGTCGCAGGTTCGAATCCTGCCTCGGGCATGGGTGTGTGTGATGTCCTTAGGTTAGTGAGGTTTTAGTAGTTGTAAGTTTAGGGGATTGATTACCTCTGATGTTCAGTTCCATAGTGCTTAGAATCATTTGAACCAGTTTTTTGAAAAGTTTGCATTAAATGCTGTATGTACAACAGCTGGTGAAAACTGCGTCCACTAGCTCGTACGCAAACACGACGCAAAATTGCACCCTTTGTCCGTGAGGGATATCATCTATTGTATTCTTTGTCCGTAGTGAAGTTCCGGTGCTAGTCCCAGTGGATTCTCTCCAGTTCCACCATTTCAGGAGGAGGAGGAGGAGGAGATTAGTGTTTAACGTCCCGTCGACAACGAGGTCATTAGAGGCGGAGCGCAAGCTCGGGTGAGGGAAGGATGGGGAAGGAAATCGGCCGTGCCCTTTCAAAGGAACCATCCCGGCATTTGCCTGAAGCGATTTAGGGAAATCACGGAAAACCTAAATCAGGATGGCCGGAGACGGGATTGAACCGTCGTCCTCCCGAATGCGAGTCCAGTGTGCTAACCACTGCGCCACCTCGCTCGGTTCCCATTTCAGATGACCGCGCGAGAAGAGTAGGGAGTGCCTGATGAGGGTATGACGAAACCTGCACAGGGACTTTTTTGTGTTTTCTGCAGTGCATTAACGAGGGTTCGTGTTCCAAGCGCTCATAATGAAGGCTTACATATTAATCAGTTTCACCTATTCCACAATTTTAACGCCAGTTCATTAAATTGCCGAGGGAACGATTCGTAGGATATCATATTCCACAAGCAGTATTACTTTGACTCAGTCACTTCCATCACAGGGTCCTTCCATTCCAGAATGACATGTTTGTCATTTATCTTCGTCCCTAAAAGTATCCCAGAATACCTGGTATATCATACTAAGTGCTGTCAGGTCCTCCACTTGAATGAGGAGAAATTACCGTCATAAGTTAAAGTGGTGTCCGAAATAACCCAAGAAAGTGTGATGGGATGGATATTTTTTCACGATGTATATGTAGGTATCTTGGAATGTATGTTAGCGTCTCTCTGAATTTGGTAATGCACTTGAACAGAACAAATCATAATTTGGGAATACACTACTTGTGACCACTCATTTGAACAAGTCGCAGCTATAAAGTATCTTTACTTCTTGCGCCACGTTTAAGATGGAAAGATCAAAATAGGAAGGGCTTATTTCTACAGTGGTACAAGTCCATTACTTCCACTCTTCTGTCTATAATGCT
This sequence comes from Schistocerca americana, assembly GCF_021461395.2. NCBI lineage: Eukaryota > Metazoa > Arthropoda > Insecta > Orthoptera > Acrididae > Schistocerca > Schistocerca americana. Next base: position 196,862,142 of record NC_060122.1, on the reverse strand, counting down.
TCTGACATTAATGTTCCAAACAAACAGAAAGAAAGGTTCATCTCTAGCAAGAAGCCATATGCTTGAATATTTCGGGTATCTCAGGTGCAAATTTTTTAGGACTTTGTATCTCGGAATGAACAAAAATGGACTTGTATCACTACTGAAATAAACCCTTCATATATCTAGTTGCGGGCGAAGCAGATGCCCTACTCTGACTTACCGGAAAAGCCCTAAGAAAGTGTACCAATAATGAAGGAGCATACCTTCATATCGACTCTTGGAAACTGTTTTTCTGTACATTTATTGGATTAGCGGAAAGGATGGAGTGAATAAGGAAAAAAGCTGTCCGATTTCGCACGGGTCTGCTAACTCAGAAAGAGAGACGCTTTTGTGAAAGTTGGTAAACAGCGCAAAAACCCCCCGGTACCGGCATTTCAGTGTGTACAGGGGCAACACTCTTGTGACTGCCTCTCTTATTTCCAACATTTCGAAAGGTCACCTCATCAGAAACGCGGATATGTAGCTGAAGACTTTAATAGATGGAGGAGTCCTTTTGTCAACTTTATAAGTCAAAATACGCGTAATGATCATTGTGATACGTATTTAATTAGGTGTTAATGCAATCATTGATTACAATAACAAAGATAGTTTATACATAGTATCAAACGAAACTTGACGAAGCTTCACAATACGCAATGATGAACCAAAACACTATCAACAGTCTGTTACCTCACTTTTTTTGTTTTTTGAGTCACCAGTCTTCTCACTTGTTTGATGCGGCCTTGCTACGAACTCCTCACCTGTGCCAATCTTTTCATCTGAGAATAGCAATTACAACCTACTTTCTCATTTAATTGCTGGATATATTCCAGTCTCATCTCCCTCTACAGTTTTTACCGTCTGCAGCGCTTTCTACAACATTGAAGTTATTTCGTGATGTCTTATCACCCATCCCCTATCATCCTGTCCCCTCTTCGTGTCAGTGTCTTTAACATATTCCGATAATGCAGAGAGCCTCTTCATTTATCACCCTATCAGTCCAGGCAAGTTTCAACATTCAAATCTCAAATGCCTAGATTCTCTTCTGTTCTGGTTTTCCCCGAGTCCGTGTTCACTACCATAAAGGTTTGTGCTACAAACATACATTCTGAGAATTTTTTTCCTCAAATTAAGACCCATGTTTGATACCAGTAAATTTCTCTTGGCCAGAATGTCATTGCCATTGCTAGACTGCTGCTAATATCCTCCATGCTCCGTCCGTCATGGGTTACTTTGCTGCCTACGTAGCAGAATTCCTTAACGTCATCCACATCGTGATAACCAGTCCTGATGTTGACTTCCTCGCTGTTCTCATTTGTTCTACTTCTCGTTTTTTTCATCTTTCTTCCATTTACTTCTAATCTATAGTCTGTACTCCTCAGACTATTCCATTAAACAGCTCCTATAATTCTTCCTCAGTCTCACTGAGGTTAGCAGTCTTATCAACGATATCATTATTGATATCCTCTCACCTTGAATTTTCTCCCACTCTTAATCCTTTCTTCTGAGTTCGTCATTCCCTCTTCGATTTACAGACTGAACAGTATTTCTGTCTGACACTCTCATGGAACGAAATGCAGCGGCGAATCTGCGTAGCACGGAGCTGGCGTCCAGAATCACTATGTGATAAGAAACATCCGGACACCCCAAAACACATACGTTTTTCATATTAGGTGCATTGTGCAACCTACTGCAAAGTACTCCATATCAGCGACCTCAGTAGTCATTAGACACCCTTAGAGAGCAGAATGGGGCTCTCTGCGGATCTCACGGACTTCAAACGTGGTCAGGTGACTGGGTGTCACTTGAGTCATACGTCTGTAAGCGAGATTTACACACTCCTAAACATCCCTAGGTCCACTGTTTCCGATGTGATAGTGAAGTGGAGTGAAGGGACACGTACAGCGCAAATGCGTACTGGCCGGCCTCGTCCGATGACTGACAGAGACCGCCGACAGTTGAAGACGGTCGTAATGTGTAATATGCAGACACCTATCCAGACCGTCACACAGGAATTCCAAAACTGCATCAGGATCCACTGCAAGTACTATGACAGTTAGGCGGGAGGTGAGAGAACTTGGATTTCATGGCCGAGCGGCTGCTCATAAGCCACACATCACGCCGGTAAATGCCAAACGATGCCTCGCTTGGAGCAAGGAGCGTAAACATTGGACGATTGAACAGTGTAAAAACGTTGTGTGGAGTGACGAACCACGGCACACACTGTGGCGATCCGATGGCAGGGTGTGGGTATGGAGAACGCCCGGTGAACGTCATCGGTCAGCGTGTGTAGTGCAAACAGTAAAATTCGGAGGCGGTGGTGTTATCGTGTGATCGTGTTTTTCATAGAGGGGGCTTGCACCCCTTGTTATTTTGTGTGGCATTATCACAGCACAGGACTACATTGACGTTTTAAACTCCTTCTTGCTTCCCACTGTAGAAGAGCAATTCGGGGATGGTGATTGCATCTTTTAACACGATCGAGCAGCTGTTCATAATGCACGACCTGTGGCGGAGTGGTTACATGACAATAACATCCCTGTAATAGACTGGCCTGACCAGTTTCCTGACCTGAATCGTACAGAACACCCTTGGGATGTTTTGGAATGCCGACTTCGTGCCAGGCCTCACCGACGGACATCGATACCTCTTCTCAGTGCAGCACACCCTGAAGAATGGGCTGCCATTCCCCAAGAAAGTTTCCAACACCTGATTGAACGTATGCCTGCAAGAGTGGAAGCTGTCATCAAGGCTAAGGGTGGGCCAACACCTTACTGAATTCCAGCATTATCGATGGAAGGTGCCACGAAGTTGTAAGTCATCTTCTCATTTTCAGCCAGGTGTCCGGATACTTTTGGTCACACTATGTATCTGTCATCGGCTGGCACCCAGGTATGTCTCATGGGCCTCAGGTCGGGTGAGTGTAGTGACCAGACTTAACGTCAAGATCACTACCAGGCGGCCTGTGTGGCCGTGCGGTTCTAGGCGCTGCAGTCAGGAACCGAGCGACCGCTACGGTCGCAGGTTCGAATCCTGCCTCGGGCATGGATGTGTGTGATGTCCTTAGGTTAGTTAGGTTTAATTAGTTCTAAGTTCTAGGCGACTGATGACCTCAGAAGTTAAGTCGCATAGTGCTCAGAGCCATTTGAACCATTTGATCACTACCATGCGTATCAACACCAGTAGCCTTGTGACAGGGACAGGTCACCGCCATCGGGGAATAAATTAAGAGTAAAGGCATTCAGGCTGTCCGAGGTAACGTTCACGATCTCCTCAGCTTTCATGGTGCCTCTAATTACTACCACGGGTCCAATGGAACACCAGGTGAATGTCCCACATAACATAGTATTGCCCACACTGGCCACCATATGTGACGAGGTACATTTCTCCAATAACTGTTCGCCTGACGGCTTAACCGGACACGGATTTCGACCTGGGTAACGAGGGAAGTGATTCATCTGACGAAACGACACGTTTTCAGTCAACGATTACGCCATCTCGATGATACGATGATACCGTGCCGTCTGCAATCGAAAATGACAATGTCATTGAATCAACGTTGGAATAAATAGGGACATCTGTTGCAGAGTTCCATGATGAACAATGTGCGTTGAACAACGAGCTCCGAAGTACTTGTACCTTCACCAACATTTTATACCGTCGTCAGATTGGTCACAGGTAGCCGCAAATAGTTGAAATGACTCTAAGCACTATGGAACTTAACATCTGAGGTCATCAGTCCCCTAGACTTAGAACTATTTAAACCTAACTAACCTAAGGACAACACACACATTCGTGCCCAAGGCAGGTTTGGAACCTGCGACCGTAGCATCCGAGTGGTTCCGGACTGAAGCATCTAGAACCGCTCGGCTAAATCGGCCGGTCAGATCGCCGCCTATGACGTTTTACAGAGTAGGTAAACCTCCAAGTTCTGTGATGACTCGTAGACGTCCAATTCCTTGTCGTTTACTCGTGGTTGCACCGTCCTTCAACCACTTTGTGTACATGTTCACAAGAGTAGCTCGACCAGCTTAGTAGCTTCCGAGATGTTCGCCCTGGGCCCTGGAAACAACAGTCTGGCACTCCAAGCGGCATTCATTGTAAGACAGTAGAAATAATGTTTTACCTCAATAGTGTGTCACTGGGGTAAGGTTCTCTAACTATTTGCGATGGATATGCGCAGACTAATGCGAGGAATGAAAACTTGTACCAAGGTCTGTACCCGAAACGAGTTCTCCTGCCCACTACGCCACCCTGGCACAGTGGCTTCGCACAGCTGCATGGACTACTCAAACACGCCTCCCTCCTCAGTTCAAATTCCAATTCAGGCTACAGTCCAGATGGTATTCTCCCTAAACTCGAACAGCGTTGCAGAGTGTCTCCAACTGTATTGGAAAAAACCGGCAGAAGACTCGGGTTCGAATCTCGATGTTGGTATTAGTTTTCATTCGTCCCTTCAGTCTGCACATACAGGGTAGTCCATTGATAGTGACTGGGCCAAATATCTCACGAAATAAGCATCAAACGAAAAAACTAGAAAGAACGAAACTCTTCTACATATACATCTACATTTATACTCCGCAAGCCACCCAACGGTGTGCGGCGGAGGGCACTTTACGTGCCACTGTCATTACCTCCCTTTCCTGTTCCAGTCGCGTATGGTTCGCGGGAAGAACGACTGTCTGAAAGCCTCCGTGCGCGCTCTAATCTCTCTAATTTTACATTCGTGATCTCCTCGGGAGGTATAAGTAGCACTATAAGAAGCACTATATTCGATACCTCATCCAGAAACGCACCCTCTCGAAACCTGGCGAGCAAGCTACACCGCGATGCAGAGCGCCTCTCTTGCAGAGTCTGCCACTTGAGTTTGTTAAACGTCTCCGTAACGTTATCACGGTTACCAAATAACCCTGTGACGAAACGCGCCACTCTTCTTTGGATATTCTAGCTTGAAGGGGGAAACCAGATGGCGCTATGGTTGGCCTGCTAGATGGCGCTGCCATAGGTCAAACGGATATCAACTGCGTTTTTTAAAATTCGAACCCACATTTTTATTACATATTTGTGTAGTACGTAAAGTAATATGAATGTTTTAGTTGAATCACTTTTTTCACTTTGTGATAGATGGCAGTGTAATAGTCACAAACGTATAAGTACGTGGTATCTCGTAACATTCCGCCAGTGCGGACGGTATTTGCTTCGTGATACATTACCCGTGTTAAAATGGACCGTTTACCAATTGCAGAAAAAGTCGATATCGTGTTGATGTATGGCTAAAGTGATGAAAATGCGCAACGGGCGTGTACTATACAGGGTGTTACAAAAAGGTACGGCAAACGTTCGAGAAACATTCCTCACACACAAAGAAAGAAAATATGTTATGTGGACATGTGTCCGGAAACGCTTACTTTCCATGTTAGAGCTCATTTTCTTACTTCTCCTCAAATCACATTAATCATGGAATGGAAACACACAGCAACAGAACGTACCAGCGTGACTTCAAACACTTCGTTACACGAAATGTTCAAAATGTCCTCCGTTAGCGAGAATACATGCATCCACCCTCCGTCGCATGGAATACCTGATGCCCTGATGCAGCCCTGGAGAAGGGGTATTGTATCACAGCCGTCCACAATACGAGCACGAAGAGTCTCTACATTTGGTACAAGGGTTGCGTAGACAAGAGCTTTCACATGCCCCCATAAATGAGAGTCAAGAGGGTTGAGGTCAGGAGAGCGTGAAGGCAATGGAATTGGTCCGCCTCTGCCAATCCATCGGTCACCGAATCTGTTCTTGAGAAGGGTACGAACACTTCGACTGAAATGTGCAGGAGCTCCATTGTGCAGGAACCACATGTTGTGTCGTATTTGTAAAGGCACACGTTCTAACAGCACAGGTAGAGTATCCCGTATGAAATCATGGCGGTGAATCGAGGAAGTACAGTACATACTGACGAAACTAAAATGAGCTCTAACATGGAAATTAAGCGTTTCGGGACACATGTCCACATAACATCTTTTCATTATTTGTGTGTGAGGAATGTTTCCTGAAAATTTGGCGGTACCTTTTTGTAACACCCTGTATATGCTGCTCGGTATCCTGGACATCATCATCCAAGTGTCCGGCGATAATTACATTATTTAAGGAAACAGGAAGTGTTCAGCCACATGTAAAACGTCAACCACGACCTGCAACAAATGATGATGCCCAAGTAGGTGTTTTAGCTGCTCTCGCGGCTCATCCGCACATCAGTAGCAGACAAATTGTGCGAGAGTCGGGAATCTCAGGAACGTCGGTATTGAGAATGCTACATCAACATCGACTGCGCCCGTACCATGTTTCTATGCACCAGGAATTGCATGGCGATGACTTTGAACGTCGTGTACAGTTCTGCTACTGGGCACAAGAGAAATTACGGGACGATCACAGATTTTTTGCACGTGTTCTGTTTAGTGGCGAAGCGTCATTCACCAACAGCGGTAACGTAAACCGGCATAATATGCAGTATTGGGCAACGGAAAATACACGATGGCTGCGACATGTGGAACATCAGCGACCTTGGCGGGTTAATGTATTGTGCGGCATTATGGGGGGAAGGACAATTGGCCCCCATTTTACCGATCGCAATCTAAATGGTGTAATGTATGCTGATTTCCTACGTAATGTTCTACCGATGTTACTACAAGATGTTTCACTGCATGACAGAATGGCGATGTATTTCCAACATGATGCATGTCCGGCACATAGCTCGCGTGCGGTTGAAGCGGTAATGAATATCATATTTCATGAGAGGTGGATTGGTCTTCGAAGCACCATACCATGACCCGCACGTTCACCGGATCTGACGTTCCCGTATTTCTTTCTGTGGGGAAAGTTGAAGGATATTTGCCATCGTGATCCACCGACAATGCCTGACAACATACGTCAGCGCATTGCCAATGCATGTGCAAACATTACGGAAGGCGAACTATTCGCTGTTGAGAGGAATGTCGTTACACGTATTGTCAAATGCATTGAGGATGACGGACATCATTTTGAGCACTTATTGCATTAATGTGGTATTTACAGGTAATCACGCTGTAACAGCAAGCGTTCTCAGAAATGATACGTTCGCAGAGGTACAAGTATCATATTGGTACAACCGAAATAAAATATTCAAACGTACCTATGTTTTGTATTTTAATTTAAAAAAACCTACTTGTTACCATCTGTTCGTCTAAAATTGTGAGCCATATGTTTGTGACTATTACAGCGTCATTTATCACAAAGCGAAAAAGTGGTCCAACTAAAACATTCATATTTCTTTACGTACTACACGGACATGTAATAAAAAATTTGAGTTCCTATTTTAAAAAAACGCTGTTGATATCCGTTTGACCTATGGCAGCGCCATCTAGCGGACCAACCATAGCTCCATCTGGTTTCCCCCTTCAAGCTAGACAAGTTTCGTCTTTGTAGTTTTTTCGTTTAACGCTTATTTCATGAGATATTTGGCCCGGTCACGATCTATGGACCACCCTGTATACGTCTCGTATGTTTGACACACGAACACGTCTCTAGAATCGTACGGATCCATTTGATTAAAGCATTTGTTCCTGGGTGTCCGGCAGGATCCCCCGTTTCGTTCTATGCTGAGGTGCTATTCGAACACAGTTGGAGAGACTCTACAATGCTTTTCGAGTTTTGTGGGTCTGCTAAGTGGGCTGAAGCGTGAGTAGGCATTTGGATCATGGAGTTAGGAGTGCTTGGTTATTCCTTGGAGTTACTCCAAGCTGCGCCAGGTGGCGTAGTGGTAGCGTAGCTGCCTAGTGAGCAGGAGAAGTGAGTTCGAGTCCCGCTCGTGGTACAAATTTTCATTCTTCAGTCTGAGTAGCAGAAATGAGAGTTGGAAAGATCTGTTGAACCATATAGTTTCATTTGCTTTTATTTACCACATTTCTTCTAACCCATGTAGGAATACTAGGTATCCAGATGGCAACCAATAAAGGAATCGACACTGTACACCAGTAAAATTACTTCCATCTACACTTATCAGCGAGAATATTGTGACTACCGATCTAATAGCCATATAAACCCGTCCAGGCGATAGCAGATTCACCTGGTGACACACGGAGGCTAGACACACGCACGGTGCATGTAGTGTCAGTGTGTAGAATGGAGAAGGGGCGCGATCTATCTGCGTCTGACAGAGGGCAGATTTTGATGCCTCTGAGGCTCGACACGAGCATTTAGGAAACTGCACAGCTTATCGTGTGTTCAATGAGAGTTGTGATGAGCGTCTTCAACACGTGACGAAACCGAGTTGGAACCACGTCCAGACGTCGTAGGCTGGGCAAGCTGCAAAAACAGTACAAGTGGCGGACTGTGGCGGAGTCAGCATCAGACTTTAAAACTGGGCAAAGTAGAAGTGTGTGCACTGTATACTCATAACGACGGGATTCCGCAGCTGACGACCCATGCACGTGCCAATGTTATCACAGAGACGTCGGCAACTACAACTGAAATGAGCACGTGACGATCTGCACAGGGCGTTGGGACAGTGATAAGAGTGCTGCATTGTCCGATGAATCCCGATACATTCTTCATCATGCCGATGGGAGGATGAGTCGCCTTCGTGGCTAACAGCTCCTTGACACCTGTACTAGGGACGAAGACAAGCTGGCGGCGGCTCCATTTGCTGTTGAGGAACATTCAAGTGGAAATCCGTGGGTCCAGACGAGCTCGTGTGGGGCACCATGACGGCCAAGGAGTATCGTACACTGGTTGCAGGCCATGACACCCCTTCATGACGATCATCTTACCCGATGGCAGCGGTATTTTTTAACAAGATAATGCGCCATGTCTTAAGGCCAGGAGTCTGATAGTGTGTTTCGAGGAACACATTGACGAGTTCCAATTGATGTGCTGGCCTCCAACTCTCCAGATATGAACTTGATCGAACACATCTAGGATCTGATTGAACGTGACGCCAGAGTACATCGCCCCCTGCCATGGAAATTACGTGAATTAGGTGACTTACTTGTGTAGATTTGGTATCCTATTAGATGGTTGGTCATAATGTTGTGGCTGATTAGTTATTTACGACTGGTTCGTTTGACTCAGGTAGGTAGGAATTAGAATTCTTTTTGTTTTCTGTCGTCACGAGAGTGTAGGCTGCATTTCTAAGGCAAAGACAGCTCGCTTTATTTTACAAGTCCTATTAGGTGTTTTCTACAAAAGACATTTCCCCCACAGAGTAAGTTCCGACACATAACCAGGAAAACACATTCAAGGCATTGAGATCTACATAACGTCGTAACACCGGAAATTCCGGATGCATCGTACCTTCTACCAATGTATAATTTTTTTTGCTGAATTTTATGTAAATATTTGTAATTTAGATGCTTTCTTTTAATAAGTAAGGACATTGATTCACTGTATGTGTAAATTTAGGTAGAAGTGTGTTGACATTACATTGTATTTATCTGTGTCTTCCTGTGAAACTTATACGCTCTGCGAAAAAGACAAAGGAATTGCTATTTGCATCGACTAGCGACGATAATGGCAGAACTTGTGCATTGTAAAATCTTTGAGTAAGTGGTTGTTGCACGAAGCACACGGAGAGAGATAGACGGAGTTCTGCCTCGGGCATGGATGTTTGTGATGTCCTTAGGTTAGTTAGGTTTAACTAGTTCTAAGTTCTAGGGGACTAATGACCTCAGCAGTTGAGTCCCATAGCGCTCCGAGCCATTTGATTTTTTTTTGTAGTATGTGGAAGTGTGGTGTTTACGCTCTCGCAGTAGAGTGTACCATTTCGGCTGCGTCATGTACGCGTGCCGGCCAGATGTCTAGTGGACGTGCGAAAGAGGTTGAATTAATTAAGATTGCCCATTCCTGGAATTAGCCGTGCTCCACAATATGCTACGTTCTTCAACAACAGCAGCACTTACAGCATCACATATTCGTCGTTACCTCCGAGTTAAGTTGTAAGCCCAGCACTGAAGTAAGACTATTCATCGGTAGACATTATTAACGGCTAACCCAGCAGCGCTGCTGAATGCGATTTGATTGATAAAATTTATTTAAATAATAATCAGTTAAACTCAGCACGATTGTGTCCTCATTGTCCTCAGACACTGTTGCCAGCCAGGGTATTGTTATTTTTTTTTTCGTCATAAGCTAACCGATTGTCATGAGAAACAAATTGAATAGTTTCAGCCACTTTATTAATGAATAATTTCACTTATAAGAATTTTAGCCTCAGTGTGCTTTCAATTAACTGCTGTACAACAGAGGCTTCAGTATATGAGCAGAGTAAAGCAATTTCATTTTTCAACTTTGAGAATCAATCACTCAAAAAAATTCAAATCTAAAGAAATTCTGAAATTAAAAGTGCAGAAGTTTTATTTATTTTACAAATAGCTTGGAGCACATGACTGTTTGGTTTAGTGCGTATTCTATTATTTGTTTCTGTTCAAGTCAGTGAAAAAAAGGCTCAGCCGTTCAGAGAATAATTTGAAATACAACTAACTGCAAAGTAAAAAGTTAGATGATGTTAAGTTGAAGTCACTGAAAACCATTGTTCACATAACGAAGTGAAACACTAACGTGGAGTTTAATTGCATATTTTCAAATCATTACTCGATTTTTTTTTTCAAAATTTAATGACTAACATAACGTAAGAGTAACTTTTCAGTTTTCTTTATCATTACATGCTCACTTAAAATTAGTGTCAAAAAAGTGACAACCTGCAGTTGGCACATCAGTTAATTATTTACTTTTCGTTGTTTAGTGTAACTTTTGGATTCATGATCAGTGGTATACCTTTTCTGTCCAGCGTTGTTCGCGAGTGAATGCACAAAATCTTTCCATATTATAACCCTGTTCGGTTCGATTACTTTTTATTTTTAGTACACTTTTCCATCAGAAGTGCCTGTTGTACACTTTCCTCCTACTTATCGGTATTATTTCTTCAGGATAGATAGCCTTATCCAATTCGTAAAATTCCATTAGGCATACACGCGATCCACAGTCATACTTTATATTGCAAGCAGGATAGGCCGATTAGTAAGGGGGAGGTTACATGTGGCGACCATGACAGGACAATATCAGTTTGATATTGTTCTGGGCACGAATTTGCTTTGTGCAGTTTTGTAGCGAATAATAAATTTTTGCTACAAAGCTACTCACCTACAATGACACTAAGTGGCAGAAATAAGGCGCACATTTAAATTTCACAGTAATCAGCAAACTGGGCAACTTGAATAAAATATGCGGAACGAGTAATTTGATTGTACCAAATGCAGAACAATCGGTCGGACAAAGGACGACCCAGGAAGTGGGACCCATTGTTCAGAATTTGGCTGCTAGCATCATAGACGCTGCTGCTGAAAATCGAACAATGGCAGAAATGGAATTCCAGGCACTTGCAAATGCTACGGAATATGGAATAAAAATTAAAACAGAACCTTTTGATGACGGCTACAAGGAATCTATTAAGACTGAACCGGTGTTGCAACCTGTGATTTCCGGAAATATAAATGATTTATTCAGTTTGTTAATCAGTAAAATTGATACCTAGTCGGCAGCAATGAATGCTAATATGGATGCCAAATCAGCAAAAATAGATGACCACAATAAAGCAGTTAAAACTGTTAACAGTAATATTGGAATTGTTAACACAAAGGTAGATAAAACTGGAGCAGAAGTAGTAGCATTGAGTACCGAAATCGGTAATGTGAAGTGTGACGTGGAGGAAGCCCAAACAATGATAGAAAACATAAATAGTCGTTTAGAAACTGAAGTAGGGAGGATCGAACAGAAACTGGTAGAAACTGTTGGTCCCACAATAGAGAGCAAGGTAGCTGAAAAAGTGAAAGGAGCTCGAGAAGAGGATGTAGGGAAAATAACGAGTTTACAGACTTTAGTATCTGATGTAGGTGCTAAAGTAAATAGACAATCGGTTGTATGTAATGAAAAGAAGCAGGAGATGGAAACGTTATCAATTACCACTTGCCTAGTAGTTACAAGGATAAATCAGTTAGAGAAGCGATAAGGAGAAAATCGGCACTAGATGTCACACCTCACACATAGCGCTGAAATATTAGCTAAGAAGGAGTGTTTCGAATCCCTTAAAAACAGGGTGGACTCCATGCTACCGACTTCATTAAAAACTGTGAAAGGGTATTGCCGGAATCGTTGACAGACGAGAGAATAATAAATGCAGTAATCGACGTGTTAGCTGTCGAGGCTAAGCGACGGGGTTTAAACCTCGATGTAACAAACATGACGTTTCAAGAGTTCAAAAATGCATTCTTGAAAGAGTATTGGTCAGAGCACAAACAAGAGTGTGTATGGCGCGATTTCGTAGTTTCGAGGCCCTACGATGTAAGCTTGCGCGGCTCAATGAAAGAATTTGGTGAAAACTGGATCCGCAAACTGGAATCTTTTCGTGATCGGAAAACTGAATCGGAGATTGTCTGAGATCTGTGGAAGAAGCTTCCAGATGACTCCAAGAGATACATCGGCAGCAGTTTGAGAATAGTTGTTGCGGTTTTAGAGAAAGTAGAAGACGAAAACAATTGGTGGAATATCCATGAAAATTGTAAAAGCCGTGGTAATGGTAACAGTTACCTCCATAGTCACAACCAGAAGAGTAACCATGGCAATAATGGTAGCAACCACCATGGTAATAAGAATCCACAGCACTATAACAATAATGGTTATAGTAACAACAACAACAACAACAACAACAACTGTAGAATGATAGAGGCCAGTATCAAGTAAATATGGTACGTGGTCCTTGGAGGAATGATAGTAGACAGGAGCGGAATGATACATCACGGAGTCTGCTAGCAACAGGACTGTCGGAATTAGTCGGGGAAACAACTAGCCGCGCTGGCTGGGGTCCCACCGGGCGTGGGGAGATCTTGGCGGCCCAAACGGAAACCTAAACAATACCGCTGTGATAAATCCGAAAGTATGACTCAGCGATGGGAGAATGTGCAAGAGAGTAAAGAGAGCGACGCACCTAGAGTAATGATAACTGAGCTGGAAACGGGAAACGGCAGTGGACGCAGCTGTCACTACTCGTAAAAGTAATAATGATATTAGTGTACCGGTAGGGGAGAAGAAAGCGGCCGCTGTTAAAGCAACAACGGTTACCCAAGTTTCAGTAGAGTATGAGTTGCCAGCGGAAGTAATAGAGCCGGTTTCGAATAAAGTTTCCGTTATCGAGCAGGGAAAAGCGGAACGCAGGATGGTGTGGTTAGGTCAGTTCAGTCGGATGTACGACGAACTGAAAAGTTATAGAGGGTTGTATGGGAGGTGTGCTAGTGGGGAGAGCGGACAGAAATTGATACTTCTCAGCCTGCAAGAAATTAGCGTTTTTGAAACGGAAAGGTCTGTACATGAACGGCAGGCTTGTCCAAACGATGTTTTTGAAGTAGCCAACCCCAGCGACGCTGGTCCTATTGAAAACCGAGGCGGATGTTACGAGGTGGGGCAACATGAATATGGCCATAATGACCAGCTACAACTAATTGAAAGCCACGCAGATTACAGTATCTACGAGGTCAAACCTGACGTTATACAGTCAGACGAGAGTGATGATTGTAGAGTGAGCTCGGAAGATGAGATAGAAATCAGAGCACAGTTCACCAAAAATCTTGGAAGATGACAACCATTTTTGAGAAGAATACCTACCTGACGTGACAATTAGCGAGCTATTGGTTAAACAAAGTTCATTAGTCGATGAAATTGGTAGTAAGATTACGGTGTTGAGACCAAACAAGTTCACCTACCGCAGGACAGACAAATAGAGATAAAGAAACGTTCAAATACAAATAATTAGAAAACCACTGGATAAACTGCTGTCGGCATCGAAACCGGACGGATTCTTCTTGGAACACCTGGATACAGATGAGGATTTGTTGTGGGAAGACCAAACCATTGATAATGACAGGTGTATACAGACTGTAGCGCCCGTTAATATGCACGGCCTACAAATGCAAATTACGAGTGATGGATGTCAAAATAATCGGTGCTACCGGAAGGAATAGCAAACCGATAAATCGACCTTATTGTGGGTTTAGATGGGTTGTTAAAATGCCGTGCGATTATTAACTGCAATAAGAAAACCATGAAGTGCATTTCCAAAGACAAGACTGAAGTAAATGTGTGTTTTGATGAAACGAGTAGCAATGTGAGTAGTGAATACAAAACTATTCATCTCGTTACTTGTCCTAATGAGATAGGTTTAGGCAGAAAAATGGAATACCACGGTATCCGCAATATGAGCATTGACCATTGTTTGGAAGACGAATTAGAGTTCATTGTAGACAGATTGCCAAATGCCCTGCCTGAACAAAAACGAGACCTGTATGACGAAATAATGAGAAACAAGAACGTGTTTTCAAAGAAACTGTGGCTTGTTAGTGGGTATCAGTGTAAGTTAAATTTAATACGGAATTTAATAGCGGAAAGGTCGGGGAAGAAGGCCAGTGTTCACTCTGTCTGCTTGCCGGGAGGTCTAATGCGAGATGTGGAGGAGGCCCTGCCGACGGCGATAGAGAGCACTGGGTGCACCCGACTGCAAATTGTTGCTCATGTCGGCACCAATGACTCCTGCCGTCTGGGTCCAGAGGTCATCCTCAGTTCGTACAGGCGGTTGGCGGAATTAGTGAAGGCGGAAAGCCTCGCTCGCGGGGTGGAATCTGAGCTAACTATTTGTAGTATCGTTCCCAGAACCGATCGCGGTCCTCTGGTTTGGAGCCGAGTGGAAGGCTTAAACCAGAGGCTCAGACGATTCTGCGGAGATCTGAGGTGCAAATTTCTCGACCTCCGCTATCGAGTGGAGAAATGTAGGGTCCCCCTGAATTGGTCAGGCGTGCACTACACGCCGGAAGCGGCTAGAAGGATAGCGGAGTACGTGTGGAGTGCACATGTGGGTTTTTTAGGCTAGAGAATTCCCTCCCTAGGCTCGACAAGACGTCTCCTGAGACGCGGCAAGGTAGGAGTAGGCAAAATGCAACAGGGAATAACAATATTAATGTGCTAATAGTAAACTGCAGGAGCGTCTATAGAAAGGTCCCAGAACTGCTCTCATTAATAAACGGTCACAATGCCCATAGGGACAGAAAGTTGGCTGAAACCAGACGTAAACACTAATGGAATCCTAAACTCAGATTGGAATGTATACCGCAGAGAAAGGCTGGACTGTGAAAGGGGAGGCGTGTTTATAGCGATAAGAAGTGCAATAGTATCGAAGGAAATAGACGGAGATCTGAAATGTGAAATAATTTGGGTGAAGGTCACGGTTAAAGCAGGCTCAGGCATGGTAATTGAATGTCTCTATAGGCCCCCTGGCTCAGCAGCTGTTGTGGCTGAGCACCTGAAGGATAATATGGAAAATATTTCGAGTAATTTCCCCACCATGTTATAGTTCTGGGTGGAGATTTTAATTTGCGGGATATAGACTGGGAGAATCAAACGTTCATAACAGGTGGCAGGGACAGAATCCAGTGAATTTTTTAAAGTGCTATATCTGAAAACTATCTTGAGCAGTTAAACAGAGAACCAACTCGTGGCTATAACATATTGGACCTCCTGGTGACAAACAGACCCGAACTATTTGAAACAGTTAATGCAGAACAGGGAATCAGCGATCATAAAGTGGTTACCGCATCGATGATTTCAGCCGTAAATAAAGATATTAAGAAAGGTAGGAAAATTTTTCTGTTTAGCAAAAGTGACAAATAGCAGATTTCAGAGTACCTGATGGCTCAACACAAAAGTTTTGTCTCAAGTACAGATAGTGTTGAGGATCAGTGGACAAAGTTCAAAACCATCGTACAATATGCGTTAGATGAGTATGTGTCAAGCAAGATCGTAAGAGATGGAAAAGAGCCACCGTGGTACAACAACCGAGTTAGAAAACTGCTGCGGAAGCAAAGGGAACTTCACAGCAAACATAAACATAGCCAAAGCCTTGCAGACAAACAAAAATTACGCAAAGCGATATGTAGTGTGAGGAGGGCTAAGCGAGAGGCGTTCAATGAATTCGAAAGTAAAGTTCTAGGTACTGACTTGGCAGAAAATCCTAAAAAATTTTGGTCTTATGTCAAAGCGGTAGGTGGATCAAAACAAAATGTCCAGACACTCTGTGACCAAAATGGTACTGAAACAGAAGATGACAGACTAAAGGCCGAAATACTAAATGTCTTTTTCCAAAGCTGTTTCACAGAGCTGCACTGTAGTTCCTTCTCTAGTTTGTCGCACAGATGACAAAATGGTAGATATCGAAATAGACGACAGAGGGATAGAGAAACAATTAAAATCGCTCAAAAGAGGAAAGGCCGCTGGACCTGATGGGATACCAGTTCGATTTTACACAGAGTACGCGAAGGAACTTGCCCCCCTTCTTGCAGCGGTGTACCATAGGTCTCTAAAAGAGCGTAGCGTTCCAAAGGATTGGAAAAGGGCACAGGTCATCCCCGTTTTCAGGAAGGGACGTCGAACAGATGTGCAGAACTATAGACCTATATCTCTAACTTCGATCAGTTGTAGAATTTTGGAACATGTAATATATTCGAGTATAATGACTTTTCTGGAGACTAGAAATCTACTCTGTGGAAATCAGCATGGGTTTAAAAAAAGACGGTCGTGTGAAACCCAGGTCGTGCAATTCGTCCACGAGACTCAGACGGCCATAGACACGGGTTCCCAGGTAGATGCCGTGTTTCTTGACTTCCGCAAGGCGTTTGATACAGTTCCACACAGTCATTTAATGAACAAAGTAAGAGCATATGGACTATCAGACCAATTGTGTGATTGGATTGAAGAGTTCCTAGATAACAGAACGTAGCATGTCATTCTCAATGGAGAGAAGTCTTCCGAAGTAAGAGTGATTTCAGGTGTGCCGCAGGGGAGTGTCGTAGGACCGTTGCTATTCACAATATACTTAAATGACCTTGTGGATGACATCGGAAGTTCACTGATGCTTTTTGCGGATGATGCTGTGGTATATCGAGAGGTTGTAACAATGGAAAATTGTACTGAAATGCAGGAGGATCTGCAGCGAATTGAGGCATGGTGCAGGGAATGGCAATTCAATCTCAATGTAGACAAGTGTAATGT
Source organism: Schistocerca americana (assembly GCF_021461395.2). Lineage (NCBI taxonomy): Eukaryota > Metazoa > Arthropoda > Insecta > Orthoptera > Acrididae > Schistocerca > Schistocerca americana. The sequence continues at coordinate 196,845,006 of NC_060122.1, read as the reverse complement.
GCTGAGAATACACAGATTGATAGATCCCTTATCATTTAGTTACAAAATAGCAGGACAGCAACTGGAAGCAGTTAATTCCATAAATTATCTGGGAGTACGCATTAGGAGTGATTTAAAATGGAATGATCATATAAAGTTAATCGTCGGTAAAGCAGATGCCAGACTGAGATTCATTGGAATAATCCTAAGGAAATGCAATCCGAAATCAAAGGAAGTAGGTTACAGTACGCTTGTTCGCCCACTGCTTGAATACTGCTCAGCAGTGTGGGATCCGTACCAGATAGGGTTGATAGAAGAGATAGAAGATCCAATGGAGAGCAGCGCGCTTCGTTACAGGATCATTTAGTAATCGCGAAATCGTTACGGAGATGATAGATAAACTCCAGTGGAAGACTCTGCAGGAGAGACGCTCAGTAGCTCGGTACGGGCTTTTGTTGACGTTTCGAGAACATACCTTCACCGAAGAGTCAAGCAGTATATTGCTCCCTCCTACGTATATCTCGCGAAGAGACCATGAGGATAAAATCAGAGAGCTTAGAGCCCACACAGAAGCATACCGACAATCCTTCTTACCACGAACAATACGAGACTGGAATAGAAGGGAGAACCGATAGAGGTACTCAGGGTACCCTCCGCCACACACCGTCAGGTGGCTTGCGGAGTATGGAGGTAGATGTAGATGTAGATGAACCATTCTTTGTAAGACCATGTGTGGTACCGCTATCCAAGAAGGAGGCTGTCCAATAAGAGACAGATCGAATGTTGGAATGGAATGTTATAGAGAGGAGTACCAGCCCCTGTGACAGTCCCTTAATAGTAGTAGTAAAGAGGCCATTCAACGTGAGACAGACAGGCCAGAAAAAGTGTGGAAGAGATACTGCAAAGATTTCACAAGGTACAGTTTATGACTAGCCTGGACCTTATACTGGGTACTGGCAAATAGCTTTATAAGAAGAATGTGGGAAATATATGGCGTTTTTATGTGCAGACAGGTGTTACCAGTACAAGCTAGAGACATTTGGCCTAAATATATCTGTTTCTGTCCTTATCAGGGCCCTAGATAAAGTGTTAGGCGCTGCCCTGAGCCCAAAACTGACAGTGTACGTGGACGATTTGCTGCTGGCGAATTCGTCATGGCGAGAACATTGCGAATTGTTAGATGAAGTTCCTAGTGCGTTACGCAAAGGTGAAATGACGCTGAAACAGAAGAAAGTGCGAGTTTGTGAAGAAAGAACTGAATTTTCTTGGTCACATTGTGACAACAGAGGGTATCACTAAAGATAGACGGAAAGTGGAGGCAATAAAGAACTGTCCTCCTTGCCGAAGACTAGGAAAATGTTAAAGAGTTTCCTAGGGCTCTCTGGATTCTATTGCAATTTCGTGCAGGGGCATGCGCTCAACGATCCAAACCTCAACAACTTGTTGCGAGGAAATACGCCATTTGTGTGGGCTGACGAGTGTCAGGCAGCATTTGAAAGACTGAAAAATGACTTACTGCAGAATAACATATTGTACCATCCTGCTCTTGCATTGCCATTTGATATGGGAACGGACGCATCTAATTATGGCTTAAGAGTAGAATTGTTTCAAGAGGTAGGAGAAGGAGAAAATAAAGAACCAGAATAGTCGCGTTCGCAAGACGAACGTTGACGAAGTGTGAGCGAAACTATACGATTTCTGAGAAAGAAAAGCTCGCTATCGTGTTGTATTTCAGAAAATTTAAAGGTTATATGTGGGACCGAAAGTTGATAATCTACATGGATCACAAGGCGCTCACTTATCTAAAGCATTGTCGTTTACTACATGAAAGATTGACCGATGGTCTCTTTTCTTGCAACAGTTTTATTATGACATTTGTTATGTGAGAGGATTAGACATCTGTAAAGCGGACGCGCGGTCACGTTTGCCTGTCACATGCATGCCCGAGGCAGGATTCGAACCTGCGACGTAGCGGTCGCGCGGTTCCAGACAGAAGCGCCTAGAACCGCTCGGTCACCCGGCCGGGAAAACAGTAGAGAGCACCTGTAAAAACATGCGCCGTCATCTAAACGAGGACGACTGTCTAATAATTGTTAAGAACAAGTATGACGAAAAGACTAGCGAAGGGGAGAAAATGAGAAAGTATTACAAAATTTGTGTATCTTTTACATACGTAACGGTGAAGATAGCAATAACTGGCGAGTGTGTTGGCCAGCCAAGTACGTCACAGAGATAATTGACTACTATCATTAAGCTTATGGTCATTGCGAACCAAAGAAGTGCGCTGAGAAGCTAGCGGAAGTTGTAAAGTTAATAATACGGAAAAAAGAGTAGCTGAAAGAATAAAGACATGTGATAAGTGCCAGAGGGTGAAGGCAACGAATTGCACGAACCGTGGCCCCATGCAGAGCGTAAGACATAACCATGTTCTGGATTTGGTTTGTACGGACCTCTATGGTCCACTGCCCAAAACTTCAGGGAATTTCGCGAACATATTAGTGGTGCTAGAAACATTTTGTAAGTTCATCAAGTTATATCCTATAAGAAAGGCAACAGAGAGAGAGGTTTATAACAGATTTGTTAATGATTACTTTGTGCACTTCGGCAAACCAAAAGCGGTTTTGTCCGATAACGGAGCGCAATTTACTTCCAAATTATGGAATAAAGGAATGAAAAGTAATGGAATTGAAGTACTACACATTTCGGCTTGCTGCTCGAGCGGGAATCCCGCGGTACGGTACATGCGTGAAGTAGGTCGGCTTTGCCGAACGTGTTGTCACCGTAGTGACACATCGGTGGACGGTTACGTCGGTGAATTCGAGAAAATAATGAACGCCTTGATGCTTGAATCCACGGGCTACACTCCGGAAGAAATTCTATTAGACCGTAAGTCTAAAAGTTTAGTGGAAGAAATGACTGATTTCCCTCTGAAAGTTGATATTAACTTTGAAGTAAAGAAAGAACACCTACGAGAAATGATGAAAAAGAAAGTTGAAGCACGAATACGGCGTCATGACGCTAAAGCGCGGTTTGCCAAATTTGTTATTGGCGATCTTGTTAAAGCACACGAAAAGTCAAGCGAGATCGACCATGAAATTCCAAAATTGAAATTCATTCATAATGGACCATTTGAGATTACCAGTGTACCTCGTACTAACGCTTACTGTTTAGCTTTCCCTATATCAGGCAACCTGTAAGGTTCGCGTAATATTGTCTGTTTAAAATTGTACCAGTCAAGGACCAATTAGTTCGAAATGAGGAAAGAGAAACCAAGCCATTACGTGCTATTCTTATATTAGTGATGTCTGTGAGCTTTGCATATGTATTTATTATGTAAAAATTTTATTGTAATCTGTATGATTTGAGTTATTACCGATGCACTTAGACGAACTGTTAGTTTCAGGTCTGTGTACACGTATGCAATAACGGACAGTGTTGAGTTATCCACTGTGATGGAATTAAAAAGAGGACTGCTTGATATTGCTCGGGAGTGAGTGACAACAATTTGAGGCAGGTGGACGTTCTGGAATACCACTGGAAGCACAAACACACGGAGATCTAGCGTGACGCTACGGCGCACGCAACAATGCTACGCTTGGACTGCGTCTTTGCCAGCTCTTGTAGCGTTGCGGCATTCTTTGTGAATGTGCGTGTGCAACGCGAATTGTTTTTTTTTTCTTTTTCAGCGCCAGCTGTTAAAGGTTTTGATGTAAATGTTTATGTTTGGTATCGACGTTATATAAAACACACTCACTCTCGCAGTGCGAGAGGACACTTGAAAAAACTTCATGTTCGTTATACACATTTATATAATGAATTTTTGTAATTACTATTTCTTACCTGCTTCTGAATTTTTTACTATTCTTTACGTACCTTTAAATGATGCTTGAATTTTTCTATGTCAATATTGAGTATGCTTTCCATAATATTTGTAGTAATTTTAAACTTACTGATTTCTTGAAAGACATGTTTGTTTTTAAGATGTGTTGTCATACTATAACGTTTTGAGTAGTAATGACACAGGATTGTCATGTAAATAACGTGCCACCTACATAACTGGAATAAATATTTGAATTGGTAACCTAGCGATTAATGGATTTTATGCAGAAAAAATTGTTTAACTGTATGCGTCTGCATTTCAGTTTGTTTAAATTTTAGGGCATTCCCTGAATTCGTTCACTCCAAAACAAAGTCATGAAATGTGGGGCACGTGTAACACCGGTAATGCAGGATTCATGGCGCCTAACACCGATATATAATTTTTTTGCTGAATTATATGCAAATATTTGTGATTTAAATGCTTTCTTTTAATAAGTAAGGATATTGCTTCACTGTATGTGTAAATTTAGGTAGACGTCTGTTGAAATTTAATTGTATTTGTCTGTGTCTTCCTGTGAAACTTATAAACTCTGGGAAAAAGCCAAAAGAATTGGTATTCACATCGACTAGCAACGATAATAGCAGTGCTTGTGTGTGTAAAATCTTTGAGCAAGCGGTTATTGAGCAAACGCGCGGAGAGAGGGAGAGAGGTGGCTTCCAGCACTTGCAGTGTGTGGTTTAAGTGTGGTGTTAACGGTTTCGCACTAGAGTCTACCATTTCGGCGGCATTATGAACGCGCACCGGCCAGATGTCTAGTAGCAGGAGTAACGACAGAGGACAGTGGACGGGCAAAAGGGGCTGTATTAATTGCGATTGCCCATTCCTGTAATTAGCTGTTCTCCACAAGATGCTACCGTCTTCAGTAACAGCAGCAGTTCCAGCAACACAGATTCGTCGTCGGCTCCGAGTTTCGTCGTATGCACAGCACTGAAGTAAGACTGTTCATTGGTAGAAATTATTAACGGCTAACCCAGCAGTGCAACTGAATGTGATTTGATTGATAACATTTATTTAAATAATAATCAGTTAAACTCATGGCGATTGTGTCCTCATTGTCCTCAGACATTGTTGTTCCTTTTTTTCCTTATATGCTAACCGATTGTCATGAGAAACAAATTGAATAGTTACAGCCCGTTTACTAATGAATAATTTCAATTTTAAGAATTATAGCCTCAGTTAGAGTGCAGAAGTTTTATTTATTTTACAAATAGCTTGGAGCACATGGCTGTTTGGATTGGTACATATTCTATTATTTATTTCTGTTCAAGTCAGTAAAATAAAGGCTCAGTTGTTCAGACAATAATTTGAATTCCAATTTGCAAAGTAAGTAACTGCAAAGTAAAAAGTGCCTGCTTCTTCTCTAAATTTGTTTGGTGACGTTACGTTGAGGTCACTGAAAATGATTGTTCATGTAACGAAGTCCAAAAGTAAAATACAGTATAATTGCATATTTTCAAATCATTACTCGATAGCTTTTTTCCATAATTCCATTACAAACTTGTCAGTTTCCTTTATCATTGCATACTTACCTATAATTAGTGTCAAAAATGTGAGAACCTTCAGTTGCCACGTCACTGTTTAATAATACAAGTTTTTCTTTCCAATAATCTTGTACAGGATATTTTTCTAAATTGCCCTAGTGGGCTGGCGACCGTTAATTATTTCCTTTTCGTTCTTTAGTAGAACTTTTGGATTCATGATCAGTGGTACCCCTTTCCTGTCCAGTGTTGTTCGTGAGTGAATGCACAAAATAACTTTCGTTTTTCCAATTTATAACCCTCTTCGTTTTAATTACTTTTAATTTTTAGTAGACTTTTCCATCAGAAGGGTCTGTTGTACACTTTCCTCCTGTTTATCGGTATTATTCTTCGGGAAAGATAGCATTATCCAATTAGTAAAAATCCATTGGGCATATCCGCGATCCACGACGATATTTCATATCAAGCAGGATAGGCCGATTGGTAAGGGGGAGGTTACAACTTCCGCCGTTCTACATACGTGTTGCTGGCTGTTTTTTCTGTCAGAACATTACAGCCAAACTACCCGACAGTTTTGATGTCATAGTTCTGTCCCACATCATGTAGGATCGTTTAGAGAGTGGAAGACAAAGATATCTGGCGTGAATGAGGTGAGAGTGCTTTTCTACTGTGTCACCTTTCGACAGCAGCGTACACTCCCAACTGGACTGAAACTAGTGACATCCATCGGCTTTGCAGAGGAAGCTATAAGTTTCTACAGCCGGAATTAATTGTCTGGCGTAGCGGTAGTAAATTAAGTACACGAACTTTCCTGGTGAATTAGTCTACCCATTAATGAGAACCATAAAAAAAAGAAATCTACGGAAATTCCTGAGATTAGCGTCCGTGTCCAGAAAAAAAAAACGCAGCTTCGGCCTTTGTGAAATCTGTATATTACTACCTCCAGTATTAAAAACGTTTTAGTTACTCACAAGATTGGAAACCCTAATGAAATAACTTCTAGAATGAGCCACTTTTAAAATTATGTTTGTTCAAAACATCTCCCATAGTGGAAAGCCCCACGTGGCTGAAAAAGAATTCAGTTCACGCTTCGTTACACGAAGGATAAAGAAACAGATGTACAGGATTGAATACTAATACCGCTGGCATGCATCTGTTGCAAGATTCTAGAGAATTACGAGAATTGCTGAAAGGGAAGGACATTCAGAATGGATTAAGGGAAAGGTGTATTAGTGAAACACAGTTCACTTAATTGAAATAATGTATACTGCGACAGACACTTTAACTAATATTTTATTGGCATGAGGCGTTTGAGAGCATGCCGCAGTCACTTTTATATTGTAATTAAAATGAAGTGAGGTTAAGTTCCTTTGCTGTGTGTGTCTGTTAGGTTACGTGCCGAAAAAAGACGCATTTTTATTGGCAAAGAGCACAGTAGCAAGTACCTCACAACTCAACACTTTCACAGTCATCTTAACTAAAATGTAAAAGTGACTGTAATTGCACCTGATGACGGCAGCATGCTCCCAAACGCGTCGTGTTATAGTCGCAAGTGACTGATGCATTACATACTATGTCTTAAAAATCTTTAAAATATAGTTGAAGCCCTCAAGCAACATCCTTATAAAATCGATACAGCGCACATTGATACCTTGGAAACAGAGAATGGATGTAGGTTGGTAGTGTGACGGGAAAAAGTTATAATGGGGCTTGAAGCCGGAGACTGAGCTCCAGGAGGGTAATAAGGTCACACTGGAGTGAGCCTACCTCCAACTAGCGAATCACATGCTGAGTGAACTAACATCGCATCTGCTTCGCAGCCTACCACATGACGAAATCAGGAGAGTCACAAGGAATTTCTACAGCCCACTTCTGATTACACAGCCGGTCATTGCCTCTATTCCAGATAATTTGGGGCAAAACACAAACGTAGTCACTACCACATAGTCGGCGGTGAAGCAGCAGCATTAAAACCCGCACAAACCAGCCCATCAGCATCGGATCAGCTGGGCAGCTGCGTGACATCCAGCCTGTGTTGCTCTCTGCTGTGCTGATGACACAGACGTAACTACAACCGTCGCGGCAGGAATCATTTCCCGCTGCTTCAGCTTATGTGTGCCAAGACAGACTCTCATTTTGCTGCTGTCTCAGAAGTACGACATGAGGGTCAAACAATCGCTGCACTCATTGAGGTACCAATGTACCTCTGTGCTCTTGGCACTGGAGTGCGATGCAGCCAGAAACTCAGCAACCACCGGGAAATTCGAGAATCGAGTTTTTCAGTTGTGTTGTTTTTGGGGGAGGAGACCAGACAGCGAGGTCATCAGTCTCATCGGATTAGGGAAGGACGGGGAAGGAAGTCGGCCCTGCCCTTTGAAAGGAACCATCCCGGCATTTGCCTGGAGTGATTTAGGGAAATCACGGAAAACCTAAATCAGGATGGCCGGACGCGGGATTGAACCGTCGTCCTCCCGAATGCGAGTCCAGTGTCTAACCACTGCGCCACCTCGCTCGGTCGAGAATCTAATGACTTGACTGCAGCAGCTGGGCATGTGTTCAGCAGCTGGGGTCCGAGACGGTGGGAAACGCTATGATATTCTCTTAGGCCACCATCGCACTATACGCGGCACCCTTACCTCAACTTGTCATAGCAATATTTGTGTACGGGCCAGTGCGGACATTGTGCCGTGTGTGGCTTGTACTGCGGTTTCGCAAGTGTGGCCCTATCTTGCATACCACGCCGGAGCCGGCTGGTGTGCTCTAGGCAACATACGATAAACGTGGAAAATTTTCCGCCACGTATATCTACTTTCTTGGTGCTATTCTGGCTGTTTCTCTCCATTTAGTAGGTCCACTTCATGATTTAAATGTTTTCGTGGAGTATGGATTATGTATCCCGTTATCTTGATGTTCATTTCATATTATATGTGATTTTATGACTGATGGATCATGTATTCAGCTACTTTTACATAATTTTTTATTACTTTTGGTTCACTTTGTCTGCCCTTTTCGTTCAGTCGTACCTAATACAATGGTTTCTTCCTTCTGTAGACAATCTGATGATGCCCCAAAACGGTGAAACGCGTCATTGACATCAAACAGTTTTGCAACCTAGACTGCGCTTGTTCTGAAACACTTTTAAACCGGTTGCTGTAACAGTCTGCTACGATGGAATGGGAAAATTTTTACATGAATTTGCCTTGTCGGGCAACCAAGATGGCGGCGGCCTCCTTCCAGAAAATTAAATTCGAGAAAACTAAATTCACGATTATGAAGGCTTCGTAGCGAGAAGATAATCCCCTTGTAGCTGCTTAAACATCTTAGAATACGTAGAAATCAGTATCCTAGCAAGGATGTACTGAAATGCGCCAGGACACTTATTGGTATTGAAGTTAGATCTCTTTATAAAATAAAAGATAGACTTAATGTTGCAGAGTTTGATGCTGATTTTTCTGCAGTAAAAATTCTATCTAAAGATGCCTTAGTTGATATGATGACATTTCTAAATGATGTTGTTTCGGAAAATAGTCAGTTGATCGCTGACACATTAACGAAAATTGCAGAAGATTGGGAAAATTTACCTTCGACCAGTTTGCAGATGCAGTAATGATAATACGCACTTCGGCTCTGCTGAGCGTGTAGTAAATCTGACGATAATAGACTTTAGTTCGCAGAGTGGGTTTATTAAATATAGGGCTCCAATGTAACATCCAACCACAGCTTGATGATAGAACGGTTATCTCTCTGATGGCAGACTTAAAAATTGCTATAAAAGCTACCACATGCAACATATCCGAACAACTAAAAATTATTTGTAAGGCCAGAGATCTCATAGAAGAAGTTACCCATAAAGCATCTATTACTAAAGATCAGGTAGTTTTAAATTCTATTAATAAGACGTGGAGGTTAGAAGAGGCTTTAATTGTACGTGCTGATAAGGAAAATACAGCGGTCCTTGTTTATAGGGAAGACTGTATCGCTAAAACATTGAAACTTTTTGAGGAGAACAACAGCCAATAGACAGATTGCGATCCCACTTAGGAATACGCGAAGGAGCTCAAGACGTGTATAGACAGTTGTCCTAGTAATTTGTGTCCTTACCTTATACCAAAAATGAAAGTAATGAATTCTAGGATATCGGCCCTCCGCTTCCAAATTAAGACTAATAAACCTGGATTCTTGATACGTCTAATGATTAACAGTATGGGAAACCTAGGTGAACCTGCCTCTAAATACGTGCTACAGTTATTTCGAAAAAATTGTGTCTATGAAGAAAATTTGGCAATATCGACTAGAAAAGATTTGGCTCGCCTTCTAGATGGCAAAACTTTCCCACCTCAGTCCACTTTGCTCTGATTGGATATTAAAAATCTACATACTGATGTACCTCTGATGAAATGGTCCTGATCATAAAAGAAAATTTCCTCAGACATTGGCATCTGAGTTCAGACGAAACACCAGAGGCAATCACTTTACTTTGGCTGCTTACGTCCTACAATTATTTCGCTTCCAACGGTCAATATTACAAACAGACTGATGGTCTGTCCATGGGCAATTGTTTAGCAGGGTGTCTAGCGGATACTTTTGTTAATTATCTTGAGTCTAAATATATGGGACATAACAATGGTCTTTCTCAGCAGCTACTATTTTATCGTCGGTATGTAGATTACATTATTATTGTCTTCAACAGCCCCATTTCTGACATTACGTTTCTGGTTGAAGAATTTAATGCCTTACACGAATAGATGATATTCATTTACGAAGCGATGGATCATAACAGACGTTTAACTACTTATAATTGCAACTTCAGCTTGTTTGGGGAACTATTCAATTAGCATCAGTATAATTATGTTCACAATTAACGTCCCCCGAGATGTAGGTATGCAAGGTCGGGCGTATATATTGGAGTGTAGCAATTGTGAAAAGTCGTATATATATATATATATATATATATATATATATATATATATATAGGCCAGACTGCCAGAAGGTTCAAGACCAGGTTCAGGGAGAACTTGTTAACTAACAAAGATCAGATTAAACAAATTCCGCATTTGCTGAGCATCCAAAGACCATTGGGCACCAGTCCCCCACACTAGAAAACCTGAGGATACTACGCCTTGCTCAGAGCGGGAAGAAGTTGAATCTGCTAGATGAGCTGGATATTGTTAAACATCTCGATGTTGACAAAGACAGTTTGCCGAATGATCAACTGATTAGCAGCAATCAAATATATTACGATGCAACGTTACCGGTGTTCAGAATGTTACTGTAATGATTTTTTTTTACATCGGCAGTATCACTCTCAGTTTTGTTGGTTTTGTGGGGGAAGATGGGTAATCATATTTTAAAAGACGATTTTAATAACTTTTTCGTCATAGATGGCTTTACATTTTTACATTTTGTAATTTGTGTTTATTTATTTTAACGACTAAGAATTTTTGTCTCTTGTTCGCGATGGTTAAACTGCTGCCAATCCTGGTATTCTGAAGTTTTATCTATTTAAAATGCATACCCTAAGAACGTAGTCCAAAATTTACCTATTTTGCTCCCTGTGACAGAGCTTTAATCACATATTTCGATTCACTGCTTTTCATGTTTATTACCTATTCTTTATGTGGGGGTATTTTAATTTTGTTCTGGGTTTTACGTGACTGCATTAGTTTGATTGTAGGCATTTTAATTCCTAGTTTAGCCACATTCGTTTCCGAAAATGTGCGTTACGCCGCTCTTGCGCGTATAGTGTAGCGCCTTTACCTCAACTACATGAAGATGGCATCTGTTCTTTCGGACATGTCCGAAAGAACAGATGCCATCCTCATATTCTTAAGGCTAACCGGCTGATGACCTTCTTCCGTGCGGATGCACACGAATTTTCTGAATTAACAGGCTCGGTTGATTAACTGCCGCGAGTAATGGGTATAACGGCAGGGGCACTACGAATGTAGTGTGCGGACTTAAAAAGTTGAGAATGTGGGTCTCACGGGGAGCGTGCCGGCGATAAGTCCATGCAGTCGCACTCTCTTCTGTGCCTTCGGTGGCCCGGATGGATAGAGCGTCTGTCATGTAAGCAGGAGACCCCCGGGTTAGAGTCCCGGTCGTGGCACCCATTTTCAACTGTCCACGTTGATGTATATGAACGTCTGTCAGCAGCTAATGGTATTGATTTAATTGCAATTTATCTCAACTTGTCAGAGTAAGGTTTGTGATCGCGTCAATACACACATTGTGAGGCTTGAACCGCGGTTTTGTAAGCATGGCCCTGTCTTGTGCTGCCCCGGTGGAACCCGCTGGTGTGCTCAGGCAACATACGATAAACGTGGAAATTTTTCCGCCACACATTTCTACTTTCTTGGTGTTATTCTGGCTGTTTTCTGCTTTCACTAGGTCCGTTTCATGGTATAGATGTTTCATGACAGGTGGATTATGTATCCGGTTACCTTGGTGTTTATTTTACATTATATGTGGTTTTATGACTGATGGGTCACCAAAATGCGAAAGTATTTATCATCCTGTCGGATTGACCAAAGCAAAGTTAGAGCGATAAAATTAGGCAAGGGAAATCGAATGATCAACAGCAACATGAATAACGTTGGAAGTGTCCACTTGTTATTTTATGGCTGTTATTCCTCAGACTGATTAGACAAAGCTTTCCTATGCCAGTGTCTTGAAATTCATCTCATCCAACGTTCTCAATTATTATACGTGCTTTTTATATTTCAGTCTCTGTCTTCCCCTGCAATTTTGCCCTCTCGGCCCTTTCTGGTAACATGGAATTTATTTCCTGATGTCTTATCACCATACTCGACTCTACTACAAGTTTGATAACAATGTATTACGCACTTCCCTATCAGAGCTAAGTATACCAATCATTACTGTGAGCCTTCTTACTTAGGATCGGGCGTGATCAGGATTTATTTTTAAATTTAAAGTTGCCGATGAAGTTCACATTACATGTCAATAATCGTTTCATGTCACATTGAATCCTATCACTTTCGTGAGCAAACCCATCTGTAGAGCGAGCCGCCAGAACTCTCTCGCCAACCCTGCACAACCCTCTCGAGCGAAAATCCATTACTACTGGACAAATATCTGTAGTAATTACACGCCACTCGTCAGAGAGACAAACAACCGAAAAGATGAAATAAAATAAATGATAAAAAAATACCACAAACACAACATGTGATCATCAGCTGTCATCCTGTCCCTTCTGTACTCAAGAATTTCCACATATTAATTACCTTGCGAATTCTTGAAGAAACCTTCCTATTTCTTACAGCTCGCTGTGCAACACATCAAGGACATACGAATAACGGAACCCTATACACAGAAGAAAATATTTAAATATCCTCAGTTACGCATTGTGCAATGGATAACATACAGAAAATATAACTTCAGCAAAAGGAGATTGCAATTGTAGATAACTGTGGAACAGCTTCGGGCAGCGTCTGTAATTACCGCTTGAATAGAAAAAAAGGGGAGCAGACGGATCCTTTCAGAGGGGAGAGCGTAATTCACTCTTCGGATATCGAGATCCTCGCCCTTAATTTCCTGCTGGAGATGGAGCGCCGATGGACAATTTTCGTCCCCAGCTCCGGCCCCTGCTGTATGCCGCACACACAAGCGGTCCCCTCGCTTAAATGAACGCAACCAGGATAGCCAGCAGGGCGTTGAGTGACGCCCCGGTAATGGGTCGTCACGTGACCCCTCCTCCAGTGCTGCCAACCGCTGCCTAATGACTCCAAATCGGGCGGCGCGGCTGCCGGGTTTATCTGCGTCGTGTGTGCTCCGCCGCAGGTCTTTCTCCGCTGCCGCCGCTCGCAGTCGAAATTACGTCGTCTGCTTGAAGAGTGCTGGCGGAAATTACCCTTTCGGCTGTGGCGTTTCAGCAAGCTACTGGATTAGAAGGTCCCTTGCCTTTACGCTCCTTGCAGAAAGAAAGATACGTCTTCACGGGTGGGCCTAGACGAGTGGCAACAAATCAAACCGCAGACTGCTCGGTGACTAGGGATAGACAACGGTAACTTATTGCTGACATTTACTCTTAGGTAGCAGTGCGTAGTGAACCATGTCAAGGAATAGCTTTGCCAGTGTTTCCACATTGCGTAGCAAGTACGCAGTCTTTTGTGATTGAAACAGCTGATAAAACGTCAGTAGTGATGATTTTTGCTAGAAGAACTGTTTCTTTGTATGGTGTCTATCATGTAAACGTACTTGATCCAGCACTCGTAATTATTGATCTCTTGTTACCAATCTGAAGTAATGCCAGATCACCAGTGAAATGCTTCACGTCATTTGCTACTTGAAAAACAAAGTGCAGAAAACATGAAAACTGAATATTTCGTCGTAAGTGAGCCATGCTGCCTCTACAGCTGTCCATAATTGTGAAAGCGTTGCCGATGCAGGATTTTGTGCACCAACTGTCTTACCGATTCGGTCTCATAAATGTTCGGTGGGATTCACGTCGGGTGATATGGGTGGCCAAATCATTCACTCAAATTGTCCAGAATGTTCCTCAAACAAACTGAACTGTGTGCTCTTCACAGTTCGATTCCTCTGCCTCTTAATGTCGCTTGCAGCGTTAATTTCAGTTCCCGCCAAGCGCCATCTTTTGTTGACTAGCGATCCCAAGGGAGCGCTGTGTGCTCTGCGCGAAGCGGTTCCTCGTTGCGCGCGCAGCTGGGGGTGAGCGGGGAGGTTGGAGTGACGAGTGGTCACGAGTAGTGCGACGGTTCTCGATGCTTTGTCAAGTGTCGACGTGGCCTCGATAAGGTTACTTGCTCTGGGTCTGAATAGAAATGTCTGATTCAAGACGTTATGGAAACTCTATCAGTTCTGTTTCCTCTACTTTGCCGGTGTGGAAGCAAGAATGTGTCTTGTTACCGGTAGCTATTCGTCGGAGTATGCATCAATCAAAGTAAGACCTATCAAGCAAGACTGTGTTCTGGTACCAGTAGCTACTCGTCGGAGTGTGCATCAATCAAAATAAGACCTATCACACACCTTTGTTCAGCAGTGGTCGACATTCACATCCGCTAAAACTGTGACCCAATAACCCGACCATATTACCCAAGTTATTCATCGTGACTACTGTTGATTAGTCCTATCAGATGCTTTGGTATTCTCTTCCGTTTCTTCCACTGTGTGCTGTTGGGTTCATTTCAGTGTTAATATTCAGCCCAATGTATTAGAAATGAATTCTTGTTCTCCTGTGGTTGACCGAGCGAGGTGGCGCAGTGGTTCGACACTGGACTCGCATTCGGGAGGACGACGGTTCAATCCCGCGTCCGGCCATCCTGATTTAGGTTTTCCGTGATTTCCCTAAATCGCTTCAGGCAAATGCCGGGATAGTTCCTTTCAAAGGGCACGGCCGACTTCCTTCCCCATCCTTCCCTAAACCGATGAGACCGATGACCTCGATGTCTGGTCTCCTTCCCCGAAACAACCAACCAACCAACCTTCTCCTGTGGTTGAGTCATGGGTTGCCTTAATTAAATCAGAGAACTGTGTTCTTATTTGTTGTCCTGCTGTTAATTGTGGACATCAGTTTCGTTGTTGTTCTTTCTACCTATGGTCAGTGGCCACATATTTTCATTGTAATTGCAAACTATGTATGCCCTGATTCTATCTGCTGGGGCGAAGCCTACATGAATTTTGTTTTCATTGTGATCAAAGTACTTTATGTTGTTATCCCCCTTGCTGAGCCTTACCTCAAAGAACTGTCCTGGACTGAAAATTAAGTTCTGTTTCGTTGTCACTTTTCTTTTGTTAAGAGGAATATTTTATGTTTAATAAATGCTTCGTAATACTGAGCCCACGCCTGCACAACCCATAGCTCAAAGACCACTCCACCCAGATACAACGCTAGAAATCTCATGATTCTCAGGATCGATTATAACCCGGATGTTTGATGAAACAACAAAATCATTCATTTAATAGTCGTTGTTTATCCTGTTTTAATCAGTTTTGTTGGCCATTTGACGTCCTCTATGTTCTTAAAGATACGAGGGTCGTTCAATAAGTAATACAGTACATTTTTTCTCGGCCAGTTTCGGTTGAAAAATTGCGGAATTTTTTGTGGGCCATGGCAAAATATGCCCACTTTTGGCCCTATAATAAAACGAACTTATAATAAGTAGCGGCGCCAAACGTAGGCTGCAAAATGGGTCTCTAACGGAGGTTCTTCCAAGCAGAGAGCTGTCACTGAGTTTCTTTTTTCGGAAAATCAGCGTAGCGCTGATCTTCATAGGTTCTTGCGGCATGTTTACGGAGACCTGGTAGTGAATAAATGCACAGTGAGTCGTTGGGGATGCGTTTGTCATCATCACGACAAGATCGAACAGACCTATTTGATCTCCCTTGTGTTGGAAGGCCGCAGATAGCTGTGACTCCTTCAGTGTTGCAACATGCACATATACCCATTCGAGGTGATCGATGGATCACAATGAAACACCCCACTGCTCAACAGGAAATCTTTGTTGTTAGTGCTGACACACACATACATGAATTAGGTACTCAGCGTGTATCAGCTTAGTTTCTCACCACCTAACAGAAGACCACAAAGAATTTCCACCTGTTCTGCCCAATGAAGGATGCACTCTGCAGGTAGCAATATGTGGGTTGTGTGTGTGTGTGTGTGTGTGTGTGTGTGTGTGTGTGTGTGTTGGGGTGGGGGACGGTTATTGATGGTGGAAGACGTTGGCTCCAAAGTGGATCAGCAGAGTGATACCATGTGGACATGGTAGTTAGGTAGCATTGAAGTGGCTTATGGCCTTAACATTGAGCGGAGACTCTCAAAGACCTGCAAGAAGCACTCCTTCAGCTTGTCTGTCACTCCGCCATTTCTTGGGGCATTGTCTGTTCTCTTAAGCGACCATCCATCGTCAAAATTCCCTGTCTGGGGTTTACCCATTTCCGGTGACAATGCTCGCCTTTGTACCTGAACTTGCCCACACCGTTCACTAGCCACATCTGCCACAGCACGCCCTGAGATCTGGGCCCACTTGCATTAAGCCGAACAACAAATTCATTTACTCCTACCAATACTGGGCAGCTGATGGATCGCCTAAAAAATGGAGTACAAAACACATGGAGGAACCCTAGGAACTTTGTGGGCGTAGTGATTGATGATATTCATATCGGCTCTCCAACCGGAACATAACGTCATCCTTGCACAACATTTTGGCGGTCCATCTGGCTGTTTTCTTCAGTTGAGTAAACCGCTGCGGTAACTCGCTGGGAATGAAACCAAACCTTTTTTCCCCTTTATTATAATTTCATTCCCGTGCCCCATATCGGCAGGGGAGGGCTGTCAGTGGCACAGTCAACTGCTCTTCAGCCAAATGGCTTTAACAACAATACGAGGGGAACTCTTACATAAAAATGGGGTAAACAGAGGGACATAAAAATGCAGTAAATGGAGATGGTGGGAGTTAAAATATACACTATTATGGGGTCATTGGTGGACAATTAAAAAGTCGACATGAAGTTAAATGAACACAGCAGGCAATTCGTTGCATACTTAAAATCACTGGAGTCAAACACAAGTTAAAATTCTGCCACAGTATAAAAATCACACAGAGCAAGACACATATAAAACAAAACCACTGGAAACAATGGAACACTCACAAAGAATAAAAACACCTGGTAGGGACCTGCCAAAGGACTGGAGGTCGGAAAGGAGGAAAAAAGAGTGGAGAGTGGATGGGGAGGGGAGGGGTGGGAGCAAGAGGAAAAGGTGGGGGAGAGGGGGCGCACCAAGAGGCCCACAGAAGATGAAGAGGGAATACAAGGCAGGAGGGGGTGTAGAGACACAGAAGGGGAGCACAGGAGAGGGAGGGCTCATAGAAGGGGGAAGCTGCTCAGGGGAAGGTAAGGGGAGGAAGGGAGCCCTGAGGAGGCGGCAGGAGGAAGGTGGGGTTAGAATTGGTAGGAAGGATAGACATCAGTGTGAAGCTCATGATCCAGGAGGGGTAGATGCTGGAAGTTTTGTTGGGAAAGGAGGTAGAGGGTGTGGAGATGGAGAGAGGGTGGGACACAATGGTAAAAGCGCGGCGATGGGCTGGGGTGGAGAGGAAGGGAGACACCAGGGGGTGGAGGCGATCGAGTCTGCGGACAATATACAGGGTGCGTATGTGCTCAAGGAAAAGGAGAAGATGGGAAAGGGGATGAGGTTGTAGAGGATGTGCATGGACGATGGGAGGCAGATGTGGAAAGCCAGCAGAGTGCATGGCGTTCGAGGATTTGGAGGGCTTTATAGAACATAACAAGGGATGGGCGGATCAAGGATTTGTAAGTGTGAAGGATGAGAAACCAGATTGCCACGTTGTCTTCTTTATACATCACCTGTGGGTGACTGTGCTTGTGTGAACGTAACTGCCCTCTAGCGCGAACCACGACAGCTTTCCGGTCATGAAAACTCGCGGAAACGGTAAATCTATGTCAAACATTGTTGGCGCCTTTTGATGACCGAAACAAATACCGTTGTTTTTAACATCAAACAAAACAGGGTTCCAACTCGTACTTAAAGAATCTCCCTTATTTCTGTTTATAATATTGCAGGTGGCCGAATTTCAATGGCTTCTTTGACTACTTAGTCCTAATAAAGCGAAGCATGTGCAACCGCTTGTGTCTTATCATACAACATTTTACGTCCTTCTGTAAGACAATGTTCCGCAACCGAAGATTTTTGTGGATGAAACAAACGCTTGTGGCAGTCGTGCTCCATGCATAGATCCTGGACCAAATGATTAGTCTTTCCAATATACGCTTTCCCACAATGGCAGGGAGTTTTATAGACACCGGGCTTCCTCAACCCCATTCGTCCTTTATTGAGCCAAGAGCGCTCTAGTCTTAGCTAGCAGACGGAATACACTTTTAATATCAAATCTCCTTAAAATTCCTCTTACTTTTGAAGATGTACTGCCCTGGAAAGGTAGGAACGCCACCGATTTGCTTGTATTTTCTGTTAGTTCCCGCGAAGGACCAGTCAATAGAGCACGACGGATCTGACTGTCAGTGTAACCATTCTGCTTGAACACTGCTTTCAGATGACCCAGTTCTTGCGTCAAACTATCTGCTTTTGAGATGGCGTAAGTTCTTTTTATGAATGTACATAAGACCTCTTTGCGTTGGTACGATGGATGACAACCTGATGCGTGAAGGTTTCAGTCCATATGCGTGGGATTACGATAAACATTGTGTCCTAATGTCCCATCATTCCTCCCGTAAGTCAATACATCTAAAAGAGATGATTGCCATCTTTTTAAACTTCTATCGTGAACTTCACATTGGGATGCAGACAATTAAAGTGATTGCGAAACGATGAAGAGCATCCCTTCCGTAAGGCCATACCTAAAATGGTATCGTCGACATATCTTCAAAAACAAGTTGGTTCTAAGAATGCTGTCTTCAGTGCCGTGTCCTCAAAATCTTCCATAAATAATAATATTGTGTCAAGATGATATCATGTCCCAGCTAGAGACCCAATATGAATATCATTAACGTATGGAGGGACCGATGACCAATCAACAAAAATGTATGGAAAGAGGCATTTTCGTTTTATGTGGCACTGCCAAATAACGTAACTGAGTCAATTCTTGACCATACATAGTGCTTCTCCGCCGCATTCCACAAGTGCTTGGTGGGATTTTCATCAGGGAAACGAGCAGGCCAGTACATTTGTGGAATAATCTCTCAAGCCGAGCTCCTACACTTACACTGGTCGAAGCGGTCACGGATTTTCAGCCATGAAAATTAAGTCACAGCTGAATGCATCCCTGAAAACTTCCATGATGATGGAGTATAGTGTCCCAGTAACGTTGACCAGTAGGTGTATCATGTTCGATGATTTAGAAGTCAGTACACTCATGAAAGTCTCTCCAAACCACAGCAACTGGACCACCAAAACGATCATATTCGACAACGTTCCTGGGTACATTATGTGTCCGCACCTCTCCCCATAGGAGGGTACATCCAGAATTACTACTGATACTGAATCTGCTCTCACACGAGAAAAGCACACAATCGATCCCATTCCCTGCTTGTTCAGTGCAGATTTCAATAGAACACAAAGTATTTTTTTTCTTCTTCTTTTTCTTTGCACTGCGGCCCTGATGGGGCTTGGTCTCCTCAATAATCAACCTCAGGACATCTCTGTTCTCTGCTTGCCTCTTCCATTCTCGAAACTGCATCTTGGTAAGTCGGCCAACACCTTGTCCGGCCATCTAGCTCTTGGTCGACCCTCCATTCTGCTTCCATTATTTCTACATTACTTTAAGGATCTGTCTATCTATTCCCGCAATTATAGTATCATCTGCATTTGCACAAATCTGACTGGATTTCATCGTTATTGTTGCCCTATTGTCTAATTTTTTAATATCAGACTATGCAGTTCTAAGTTGATTAGGACTGCAGAGAGGCGACCCTCCTGTTTCACTCCATCTGTAAAGCTAAAGCTCTTGGTCATTTCGTTGTTCACCTTTATTTTCGCCTTTGGTCCTTCATTGTTAACTCAACTAACTTTATTATCTTGTCACAGACGCCCAACTCTTTTAGTACGTCGTACAGTGCTGACCTGTTACCACTATCAAAAACTTGTTTAAAATCAATCAACACGAAGTGGAGTCTATGTCATATTTATAAAATTTCTCCAGTATTTGTCTAATAAGAAACGACTGGTCACAAGTGCCTCTGTTTGGCTAGAAACAACAGACAGAAATTTCATCGGTATTCTTCAGGTAATTCTTCACACTTTACCATCTTTAAATTCAGCACCCCAACAGCATATTGCAGGCTGTATCCAATAAAGTTATGCCTCTATAATTTTTCACAAGTTAATTTTTCTCCTTTCCTATATGTAGGGTATATTGTCCAAGTTTTCCAGTCCTCAGGCATGCCTCCATTTCCCATGTGTTATTTATTAATGCATATATTCATGTATTAACGGATTAGCACCAAATTTTATAAGTTCTGACACTACCCAGTTTAAATTTGTGTATTACTGACTCCACCTCCTCCAGTGATGGTCTTTCTGCTTCTTTCCATTCATTTTCGTTTGTCTCTATCTTCTCTTCCTGTTATTGTCGATCTCTTGACGCCTGGTCTCAGTTGATTCTCAGCACATTTTCAAACTGTTGTGCCCATCACTGCAATGTCTTCTGTTCGTCACTGGTTGTCTTGTTATTGTTATTGATGTTGTGGTCTTCAGTCCAGAGACTGGTTTGATGCAGCTCTCCATGCTACTCTATCCTGTGTAAGCTTCTTCATCTCGGAGCAATTACTGCAACCTACATCCTTCTGAATCTACTTAGTGTACTCATCTGTTAGTCTCTCTCTACGATTTTTACCGTCCACGCTGCCCTTCAACGTTAAATTGGTGATCTCTTGATGCCTCAGAATGTGTCCTACCAACCGATGCCTTCTTCCACTCAAATTTTGTCACAAAATCTTGTTATCCCCAGTTCTATTCTGTACCTCCTCATTAGTTACATGACCTACCCACCTAACCTTGAGCATTCTTCTGCAGTACGACATTTCGAAAGCTTCTATTCTCTTTCCAAACAGGGCTACACTCCATTCAATTACTTTCAGAAAAGACGTCCTGAGACTTAAATGTATACTGGATGTTAAATTTCTTTTATTCAGAAATACTTTCCTTGCCATCGCGAGTCTACAGTTTATATCCTGTCTTCTTCGACCATCATCAGTTACTTTGCTCCCAAATGGTTCAAATGGCTCTGAGCACTATGGGACTTAACTTCTCAGGTCATCAGTCCCCTAGAACTTAGAACTACTTAAACCTAACTAACCTAAGGACATCACACACATCCATGCGCGAGGCAGGATTCGAACCTGCGACCGTAGCGGTCGCGCGGTTCCAGACTGTAGTGCCTAGAACCGCTCGGCCACTTCGGCCGGCACTTTGCTCCCCAAACAGCAAAACTCATCTACTACTTTAAGCGTCCCATTTCCTAAACTAATTCCCTCAGTGTCAGCAGATTTAATTCGACTACATTCCATTACCCTCGTTTTGCTTTTGTTGGTGTTCATCTCATATCGTCCTTTGAAGACACTGTCCGTTCCGTTCAACTGCTCTTCCAGGTCTTTGCTGTCTGTGACACAATTACAATATCTTCGGCAAACCTAAAAGCTTTTACTACCATGGATTTTAATTCCTACTCCAAATTATTCTTTTGTTTGATTTACTGCTAGCCCAATATACAGATTTAATCACGTCGGTGATAGGCTACAGCCCTGTCTCACTCCCTTCTCAAAACTGCTTCCCTTTCATGCCCCTCGTCTCTTACGTCTGACGTCTGGTTTCTGTACAAAATATAAAGAGCCTTTCCCTCCCTGTACAGGGCTATTACAAATGATTGAAGCGATTTCATAAATTCACTGTAGCTCAATTCATTGACGTACGGTCACGACACACTACAGATACGTAGAAAAACTCATGTTTTGTTCGGCTGAAGCCGCACTTTAGGTTTCTGCCGCCAGAGCGCTCGAGAGCGCAGTGAGACAAAATGGCGACAGGAGCCGAGAAAGCGTATGTCGTGCTTGAAATGCACTCACATCAGTCAGTCATAACAGTGCAACGACACTTCAGGACGAAGTTCAACAAAGATCCACCAACTGCTAACTCCATTCGGCGATGGTATGCGCAGTTTAAAGCTTCTGGATGCCTCTGTAAGGGGAAATCAACGGGTCGGCCTGCAGTGAGCGAAGAAACGGTTGAACGCGTGCGGGCAAGTTTCACGCGTAGCCCGCGGAAGTCGACGAATAAAGCAATCATGGAGCTAAACGTACCACAGCCGACGGTTTGGAAAATCTTACGGAAAAGGCTAAAGCAGAAGCCTTACCGTTTACAATTGCTACAAGCCCTGACACCCGATGACAAAGTCAAACGCTTTGAATTTTCGGCGCGGTTGCAACAGCTTATGGAAGAGGATGCGTTCAGTGCGAAACTTGTTTTCAGTGATGAAGCAACATTTTTTCTTAATGGTGAAGTGAACAGACACAATGTACGAATCTGGGCGGTAGAGAATCCTCACGCATTCGTGCAGCAAATTCGCAATTCACCAAAGTTAACGTGTTTTGTGCAATCTCACGGTTTAAATTTTACGGTCCCTTTTTCTTCTGCGAAAGAAACGTTACAGGACACGTGTATCTGGACATGCTGGAAAACTGGCTCATGCCACAACTGGAGACCGACAGCGCCGACTTCATCTTTCAACAGGATGGTGCTCCACCGCACTTCCATCATGATGTTCGGCATTTCTTAAACAGGAGATTGGAAAACCGATGGATCGGTCGAGGTGGAGATCATGATCAGCAATTCATGTCATGGCCTCCACGCTCTCCCGACTTAACCCCATGCGATTTCTTTCTGTAGGGTTATGTGAAAGATTCAGTGTTTATACCTCCTCTACCAAGAAACGTGCCAGAACTGCGAGCTCGCATCAACGATGCTTTCGAACTCATTGATGGGGACATGCTGCGCCGAGTGTGGGAGGAACTTGATTATCGGCTTGATGTCTGCCGAATCACTAAAGGGGCACGTATCGAACATTTGTGAATGCCTAAAAAACCTTTTTGAGTTTTTGTACGTGTGTGCAAAGCATTGTGAAAATATCTCGAATAATAAAGTTATTGTAGAGCTGTGAAATCGCTTCAATCATTTGTAATAACCCTGTATTTTACCCCTGCCACCTTCAGAATTAGGAAGAGATTACACCAGTCAACATTGTCAAAAGTTTTCTCTAAGTCCACAAATGATAGAAATATAGGTTTGCTTTCCTTAATCTATCTTCCAAGACACGTAGTAAGGTCAGTACTGTATTACGTGTTCTAACATTTCTGCGGAACCCATACTGATCTCCCCGAAGGTCGGCTCCTACCAGTTTTTCCATTCGTCTGGAAAGAATTCGCGTTAGTATTTAAACTGATAGTCGGTAACTTTCACACCTAGCAACGCCTGCGTTCTTTGGGATTGGAATTACTCTATTCTTCTGGGAGTTTGGGGGTGTTTCACCTGTCTCATGCATCTTGCTACCAGATGGTAGAGTTTTGTCATGGTTGGCTATCCCAAGGCTTTCAGTAGTTCTTGTTTCGACTTACGTCTTTCAGTACTCTGGCAAATTCTTCACGGAATGTCATATCTCCCATTTCATCTTAAACTACGTCCACTTCCATTTCCATAATATTGCTATCGCCCTTGTATAGATCCTCTATATACTCCTTCCACCTTTCTGCTTTACCTTCTTTGCTTAGAACTGGTTTTCACCTCAGCACAGGTGGTTCTCTTTTCTCCAAAGGACTCTTTAATTTTTCTGTAGGCTGTATCTATATTACCCCTTGTGATTCATCTTCTACTTCCTGACATTTGTCCTCTAGCCATCCCCGCTTAGCCATTTTGCTCTTCCTGTTGATCTCATTTTTGAGACATTTGTACTCCTTTTCGCCTGCGTCATTTACTGTAGCTTTATATTTTCTCCTTTTATCAATTAATTGTACCAGGCGGCTTCCTCTTTGATTCCTTACCCCCAGTCCATTTTCACCTACTTTTTTTCCTTCTCTTCCTTTTTCAACAATCAATTTCGAGTCACCCATGACTATTCAATTTTCGTCTCTCCTAACTATCTGAATTATTTCTTTTATTGTGTCATAAATTTCTTCAATCTCTTTATCACCTGCGGAGCTAGTTCGCACGTGAACTTGTGCTACTGTGGTAGGCGTGGGCTTCACTATGCTGTTCGTAGTAGCTTATCCGCGCTCCCAATTTTTTATTCATTATTAAACCTGCTCCTGCTTTAGCCTTATTTGATTTTGTATTTACAACCCTGTATTCACCTGACCGGAAGACTTGTTCCTCCTCCCACCGAACTTCACTAATTCTCAATATAGCTAACTTTAATCTATCCATTTCCCATTTTAAATTTTCTAACCTACCTGCCCGATTAAAGGATCTGACATTCGACGCTCCGATTCGTCGAAAGCCAGCTTTCTTTCATCTGATAAAGACGTCCTCTTGGGTTGTCCCCGCCCCGAGATCCGAATGGGGGACTATTTTTCTTCCGGAATATTTTACCCAAGATGACGCCATCATCATATAACCATACAGTAGAGCTGCATGCCCTTGTGAAAAATTACGGCTGTAGTTTCCCCTTGCTTTCAGACGTTCGCAGTACCAGGGCAGCAAAGCCGTTTTGGTTAATGTTATAGGGCCAGATAAGTCAAGCATCGATACTGATGCCCCTGCAGCTACTGGAAAGGCTGCTGCCCCTCTTCGGGGACCATCTTACAATTTTAATTTTTACATGCATTTTGCGTGGGTTGAAATCTTTTATTATATTTCCTGTTGTGTGGTAGAATTTTGCTGTCTTATTCTGTGATTTTAGTTCTAACTCTCGAAGTTTTGTCACTCCTTTTTCTTTTTTTTTTTTGTATCCTGTGTCAATTACACCGTAATTGTTTATACATTTCCACGCCCCTTCTTCCTGTATTTCTCTGTAGGATTCTTATTCTTGCTGTACTTTTATGATCTATTGCTAGCCTACGTTCACCATCAAACCATTTGTTTCTTCCCTTTCTTCTTATGTCACTTGTTTCTTATCTGGCCTCTTTCATCACTTTCTGGATCATTTTCCCTCTGTCTTGACTCGTCATTGTTTCCTCGCTGGCAGTCAGCACGTATTTAATATTTATTTGGTGCGTTTTCACAATTTCGGGACCATTTAGTTTTGCTATTTTCCAGTTATTTCTTTTTCTCATTATAGTTTTAAATATTACCTCTAACATTCCTCTCACTATGGCTTTTACGGCATAGTGGCATGTACCACAATTTGGACCCCTACAGCTTCGTGCATCTGTGGGAGATGTGGCATACCGTATTGCTCGTCAGGTAAAGAGGTCACCTACATACAGCCGTCTTACCACTGTGGAGAGTGATATTGTGTACCCAGCAGTCCAGTTTTTATGGTTGAATTTGCATCCGCTGTTCAACGTGGTCCGTTCTAGTTTGCTGCACAATGTTACGGCCATACACTGTTGTAGTTCACAACGGTTGACCAACTTCGGGTATCAATGACTGTAGCTCGGAACACTTATCATGCATGTAAAAAAAAAAGTACTGCGTTCTGTACCATACTCCCCGACAAAACTCGTCACTATCCGTCCTTCTTCCAGTTTCCTGGTAGTTATTCCCCATGTGAATTCAAATTTTGTCTCCGGGACATGTTGTATTGAAGGACATCACTACAGTGCACCGCCAAAGCTCATTCATCGATACACTCTGTTTACTGTTCCTAACTGACATGGTGTTGCGTGTTGCGAGGCCAGCGTCATTTGGCACTGTTGTCACGGTGACATGTCATCATGCGAAGTCTAACTTCTTCCTCAGCACCACTGGAAGACATCCGGCAACACGATCCCGTCCTTTCATTCATATCCACCAAGTAGTTAATATTTAATGTTATTTTCTCCATACCGTCCTTGAGTTTTGCAGAGAACGGTATTTTCAACTACTTTCATGTCAGTGTTTCGTATGTCTCAGTTGTTCTGGTTGAGTTCTGCAGCAAGTTTTATTCTGTCATAACAAAAGACCACATTACGTTAGAAAGCGTTTCGTGCAAGGACAGGGAGAGAGAGAGAGAGAGAGAGAGGGAGAGAGAGAGAGAGGGCGATGCAGTAGTGTGGGAGGGAGGGCTACATTGTCAATCCTGAAAAGGTACACGGACCATTGAAATTGCATATTGCAATGAAGTCTGCTAACATTGATAGATACATAAATTGTAGCCCCATCTTAGAAAACACTGCCGGCTACTGTTGCATTCTAATACATTTTAGGACTGGAAGGCCGGCCGAAGTGGCCGTGCGGTTAAAGGCGCTACAGTCTGGAACCGCAAGACCGCTACGGTCGCAGGTTCGAATCCTGCCTCGGGCATGGATGTTTATGATGTCCTTAGGTTAGTTAGGTTTCACTAGTTCTAAGTTCTAGGGGACTAATGACCTCAGCAGTTGAGTCCCATAGTGCTCAGAGCCATTTTTTTAGGACTGGAAGTGTTTACACTAGCCGAAGAATTGTCGCGAAATTGACTAAACACTACTAGCGGAGGTGGATGGGAATGTCCTGCTATTGCTTTTCTGTAGGAATACCGTCACCAAGGGAACGAGAAAATAGGCTTCGTCTGTGCGTTATTTATTGAGTAGTCGATTTGCTACCAGAACTTTCACCCCTGAATTTGATACTTGATATAAATAATTTCCATTATTTTACCAGAACATCGAAAACTGGTTTTGAGTATAGTCGTAAAAGTAAATGGTGCACGAACTGGTAAGACCAATACAATCAGTCTGATGTACTTCTAAAGCACATGTCTCATAGGGAAGTCTCTTGGTATCTCAAGTTTGCAATGCTTTTCCAGAAGAATTCAGTTCGAAATTTCGACATATCAAAAAATGTTTATGTTAGTAATTTCTTGTCGTTCAGCTGTACAATGATAGACCTATGAGTTTCATTGATGCGAAACACCTACAGTCCCTTACAGGATGGGTAAAGCAATGTATAAAAGGACAGGTGGCAAGTTATCGTTCTTCAATATAAAGCCACATATTCTGAAGCTTGCAGGAACTTAGAACCAATACAAAACACATTTTTGGCTCACTGCTGCAAATGATATACTAATACGACGATACCACAGAGAATGTTGTATCATAGATTGTCGTACCTTTGTGTACCGCAGTACTTGACAAAGAGATGAAGCACTCAGAAGGGGAGGAGGAAACGAAATGAAACTTCACAGACTGAAAGGATAAAAGGCGTTACTTCCGAGGTTACACAATCGAATCAAATTTACAAATTGCTCGACAATATAAGCCCACTTATCAGTATGATGTAGCATTTCATCTGGCCTGAATGCATGCACTGATTGTGGAGGATGTTACGTAACCGTCGTTTTCTATCCCACGGCAAGATAGGCCACAACTGTTGTGACTGGACGTTGATCTCATGGGTACTCGCGCTGGGATGGAGTAGGTGTCCGGGCTGCTCCCATGCATGTTACGTCGAAGACACTTCTGGAATTCTCGCTAGCCACACTTACACCTCAATAACAAGCAGACTGTACACAGAGACATATGTCATATGTGAACGAGCATTGTCCTGTTAAAAAAGGCACAGCGAAACTGTAGGGTGCGAGATAGCACACAAAGACACAGGATACCAGTGTTATACCATTGTGCCGTCAAGGTTCCCTCAATCGTTAACAGCCATGACGTGAAGTCATATATGATTGCTCCCTGCACCGTGACGCCAGGAGCAGAACTACGGTGTCACTCTAAACCCTTGAAAGTATCGGACTGCTCCCCAGGTCACCACCACATTCGTCTATGTTGGTCTACGGGAGTAGTAAACAAACGTGATTCACAGCTAAGCACAATGCGAAGCCATTCATCAGCAATCCGTGCTTCCCAGCAGTAATACCAGTACAGCCTATTGAGTTGTGGTGTTAACGGCAGCCTATGCATTGGACGGTAAATCCCAAATGCATCTCCTACTAGTTTTGGACCATCGGAGCAGGATAACACAATGTTTCAGGAAGCCCATCATTTATTCTTAGATAACGGGCACAGACGTGAAGGCGCTGCGATGTCCATGATGCACAATATGGCCATCCTTTGTGATCGACAGACGACGCCTACTGGAACCTTGACGACCAATATGCCTTGCCCTCATGTTCCCATTCGATCTAAAATCGGCCTACACTGACATCGAATTCCCAGCAGATCCATCTTACGATTCGATCAGCTGGCCAACTGGATACAGCCAGTGAAGGACCTTTCAAACTCAGTCCGTTGCTAATAACGCAGTCTCACATACACTATGCGATCAAAAGTATACCGACATTTGGCTGAAAATGATTACAACTTCGTGGCTATCTCCATCGATAATGCTGGAATTCAGTGTGGTGATGGCACGCACTTAGCCTTGACGACAGCTTCCACTCTCGCAGGCATAAGTTCAATTAAGTGCTGGAAGGTTTCTTGGGTAATGGCAGCCCATTCTTCACGGAGAACTGCACTGAGGAGAGGTATCGATGTCATTCGGTGATGCCTGGCACGAAGTCGGCGTTCCAAAACGTGCCAAAGGTGTTCTATAGGATTCAGGTCAGGACTCTATGCAGGCTGGTCCATTACAGGGATGTTATTGTCGTTGTACCACTCCGCCACAGCCCGTGCATTATGAACAGGTGTTCGATCGTGGAGAAAGATGCAATCGTCATCCCCAAATGGCTCTTCAACAGTGGGAAGGAAGAAGGTGCTTAAAACGTCAATGTAGGCCTGTGCTGTGATAGTTCCACGCAAAACATGAAAAACACGAGCACACCATAACACCACCGCCTCCAAATTTTACAGTTGGCACTACGCACGCTGCCCGAAGACGTTCACCGGGCATTTGCCATACCCGCACCCTGCCATTGGATCGCCACATTGTGTACCGCGATTCGTCACTCCGCACATAGTTTTTGCACTGATCAGTCGTATAATGTTTACTCTCCTTATACCAAGCGAGGCATCGTTCGCCATTTACAGGCATGATGTGTGGCTTGTGAGCAGCCGCTCGACCATGCAATCCAAGTTTTCTCACCTCCCACCTAACTGTCATGGTACTTGCAGTGGATCCTGATGCAGTTTGGAATTCCTGTTTGACGGTCTGGATACAAGTCTCCCTATTTCAAATTAAGAACCTCTTCAACTGTTGGCGGTCTCTGTCAGTCAACAGACGAGCCCGGCTTGAACGCTTTTGTGCAGTACGTGTCCCTTCATGTTTCCACTTCACTATCACATCGGGAACAGTGGACCTAGGGATGTTTAGGAGTGTGGAAATCTCACGTATAGGCGTATGACACAAGTGATACCAATCAACTGACCACGATCGAAGTCCGTGATTTCCGCGGAGCGCCCCATTCTGCTCTCTGACGATGTATAACGACTTTTATAGGTAACATATGTAAGTGATTAACATCGCAAGATCACAGGTTAAAACAAACGCCGGAGAAGCACTTGCAAATGTGACACGCTCGTGCATTAATATCCGATGTAACCGCCCTAATGCTGAGTGTAGGCGTGCAAACGTGCGTGTACCGTCTTGTACAGGTGACAGTTATCAGTTTGTGGGTTAGACTTTCATATCTGCTGCACTTGGTCAGGCGATACACGGACGGTTAATGTTGTTTGTAGATGTCGCTGAAGTTGTTGTCCGATGACCTCAAGTAAGTGCTCGACTGGAGGCAGATCTGGTGATCCAGCAGGCCAAGGCAACATCTCGGCACTCTGTAGAGTGTTTTGGGTTACAACAGCGCTATGGGGCGAGTATCGTCGTTTTGGAAAACAACCGCTGGAATGCTGTTCATGAATGGCAGCACAGTAGGGCGAATCATCAGACTGACAACAAATTTGCGGCCAGGATGCTTGGGATAACCAAGAGAAATCACACCCCAACCATAGCTCCAGGTGTAGGTCCAGTGTGTCTAACACGCAGACATGTTGGTTGCAGGCCCTCACCTGGCTCCCATCTAACCAACACACGGCCATCATTGGCACCGAGACAGAACCAGCTTTCATCGGAAAACGGAACAGTCCTCCAGCCTGCCCTTCAGAGAGCTCTCGCTTGGCATCACTGACGTCGAAAATGACGGTGGTGTGAGGTCAGTGGAATGCACG
This sequence comes from Schistocerca americana, assembly GCF_021461395.2. NCBI lineage: Eukaryota > Metazoa > Arthropoda > Insecta > Orthoptera > Acrididae > Schistocerca > Schistocerca americana. The sequence goes on along the minus strand of NC_060122.1, from coordinate 196,814,946 downwards.
GTGACTGACTTGGAGCTGTTCTTGAAGTAGCCGATTTGTAACAGTTGGCTGTGTCACTGTGGTGCCAACTGCTGCTCAGATTGCTGTGGTAGATGCAGTATGCTGCGCAAGAGCCATACGCCGGCCATGATGGTCTTCCCTCTCGGCAGTGCCACGTGGCCGTCAGGAACCCGGTCTTCTTACGACCGTACATTCTCGTGAACACCGCTGCCAGCAATCATGTACAGCGACCACATTCCTGCCAAGTTCTTCTGCAGTATCACAGATGGAACATCGAGCTTCTTGAACCCCAATTACAAGACCTCGTTCAAGCCCAGTGCAGTGTTGATAACTGCCTTTTCGTCGCCTTACTGGCATTATTGACTAACATAAACTCACCACGTACAGTCTCAGGGATAATTAACGCTCACAACCGTTAGAGTGTGTACTGAAAACAAACCCGGTATGAATTCACACAGTGGCGCTAGTAGCGCCACTCTTGTGCAACGAGAGCGAAATCTGAACAGACATAATCTGTCAGATGTAGAATGACGCCTACCACCCTTCGCGTGTGTCATACAGCTCCTTTGTGTTGCGATGAAATTCATGGCTGTCTACTTTGCCGACTCCTGCATTACTGTACACACCAGACAAATCTATTTGCCTGAAAGAATGCATGGAAAGTTTCGAAGACAGCCGATAATAATTTCGTTTCACCGCTCAGGTTACGTGATTTGAAACTGAAACGCTACTGGCGGGAGAAAGAGGAAGCAAGTGTGCCACGGAGAAAGCAGTATTTATTATCAAGGATAGAGGTAGACACTGTCCGGCCTTTCTCCCGAACACTGGGAATCTTTGGCCATATCTCGACAGATACTTCCAACACTTTGCCCATAATTCCGTGTTTAGGGGCTGTAGAGCACTAGACTGAACACTTGGCGCAGGCATTACCAAGGGAAGTTTTGTGGCAACTAACCCACCAGGACAGCAGCTAAGGCAATTTTCTAACGAAAGCATTTAAGGGGAGGTTTACTATCTTTGGCCCGAAAAAAGCATGTACTTTGAGAATTTTTTCTCGCGATGTGTTATAGATATCAATGTCAAATTTCGTCAAAGTGTTTATTGGTATTTTCTCTACAAATTGGAATTTTTTCGACCGTAAATGTCGAAGAGCAAAGGCGGAAGTGCCGTCGGAACAAAACAAAATTTCGATGTAGACCCCACACGCGCGGTATGTCGCAGGTCAGCCGGCTCGTCTGCAATCAAAACTGAGCTGACGTTAGCGAAGTATATAAGATTATTTAGGAGTTGTACTCGCTTAGGTTATTTGGACCATAGGAAGCAAAATAGCGCCCATTTGAAAAAAAAAAAAAAGGGTTTATTCATCGATGTTTCGACTTCGCCGGCCAAGTAAAAATATTCATAGTTGATGGATCAGAATAAAAGTAGTCCAGCTCCTAGACGATTTATTTAGCTTCATGGGAAACAAAGGATCATGCTAAAAGGTTCAGTATATTTGAAGTTACTATACCGTGCGATAAAAAAAAGTTATTTCGAGAAAAACACATTTGAATTTTTTACTACATATAAATGAAATATTATGTAACTTACCTTCAATCTGCTATTCCGGGTCCATAAACTAGTCCTTCCTCTTCCTCATAGAAGGCGTTCTGTTCGATCTGTGCCATCCTGCGCTGCTCCAGAGCTGCTCGGACGGCCAGTGACAAGCTGTTTTCGGCCGCTTGAATTCGGTGGTCGTCCGAATGCTTGGCGAACTGCGTCGAAGAGAGTACCAGTGTGACGTCCATCGTTGTCGTGGTCTTCAGAATTGCTGAATACCCTTCGTTGAAGCTGCTCCATGCCAGGAAAGTCGTAGTCTCCACAGTCTTCGCACCATAATCCAAATGCTTGGGGGTTAACTTCCAAACACACGCATTCAAACATTCATTTGAATTTTATGTATTTCCTCCAAAGCACCGATACAGTTACTCGTCCTGTGAAAGAAAAATCTGGTACGTGAAAAAGGCCGATTTCAGGCAAGTGCATTTTTTTTGTTCAACCGCGAATAACAAACATGTCCGTTCCGTATTCGGAAGAACCGTTTCAGGGGTGGATTCCAAACACTTTTAGGGATCCAAAAATGCAGTTTAAAAAGATTGTTTGAACCAAAAGGTAGTAAACCTCCCCTTAAGGTTTATTACTTAAATCTATAGATCGACGGTCGTTCCGCGGTGCATACACCGTGGTTAAGGCGTGGAACGCACTTTGATGGATGACCGTCCGGGATGCCACTCGCTGTAGAACTAGTGGCGTGCACACAGCCTCGTGATGCCAATTGAGGAGCTAGTTGACTGAGTAGAGCTCCAGGTCACGAAAATAGACAACGGGCAGAAGAGCTGTGTGCTGAGACCACGCACCTAAATATCTACATCCGATGTCGCAAGTCGGTTGAGAATGACATGGCAGTCGACAGGTACTGTTGGGCCTTTCGGGACCTGTGCAGAGGGAGTTTCGTTTTAACTTTCTATATCTTACAATAAATTTACGACCTAAGGAACTCATGAGATAAAAAGATGATGAGAACTGAAATCACTGAGGTATTCAACACGATATATTACCATTATTATGGGCAACTATATTTTTTTTTGTAAAAAAAAGAAAAAAAAAAGAAGTTGAGATTAGATTCCGCTCACGGTACAATAGGTATTTTAGTTTTCAAAAATAATGTTAGTATAAGCATATTTATTTGTTAGGCAAATGCAAGACTGTGAAAGAAATGTACCAAGCAAGATATATTTAAATTAAATAAAATATTTTACCAAACAACTAGCCTTACAATAAGAAATCTAAATTATCTTAATTAGCTGTTTGGTTTTGCTTATACCCCACAAAAGGGAAGCTAACCGTAATACCTTTGTGTCTAAACGTATCACTCTCGATACTTGGACTTTCGTTGCGTTCTTTGATCAACTTCAATTCGAACTTACTATTTTTGCAGAGTTGTTGGTTACTATAAATGACAGGTGCATCTGTAGAACGACTTCCTCTGTCGTGGAGATTTGAACTTCTTTTCTGCCGAAAAAGTATCCAATGTCTTACCTTCAGCACCAGATCTCTCAGTGTTAACAGCTATAATCATTCAATGCGTAACGAGAACATAGAAGTTACTTCTATAGAGTGCACTATTAGTGAATTCCGTGGAAAGATGGTACTTGGAATGTCTGGTCTGTGTTATAGACCATTTTTCCCATTGTAATACGTTTCGTTAAACTGTTACATCTATAGTAAAGGTAGCAATGATTTCTATGCTGCACAAGGGAAACATAGCTCTAACATATTATGCACTATTTTTGCGAAATATTCATAACTACACACACCAGAAATAGTTTTGCATCATCCCGGTTCCCAGGACTCCTGAAGACAGACATTCACTGTGGATATTCTATCACAGACACGGTCCCTTTGTTCAGAGATGTCACTAAACCCACCCAAAGATGTAAACAACCATACATGCGCAGCGCTTATTAGATGGAGGGGGCCCGACAGCCGATTAGTCCCAGTCATTCCACCAGGAACGGGGTACACGGATCGTGTTGTATTTGCAGGTCAACCATGCCTAGACGGTCAATATTGCGGTTCGATCGCGTCCGCACTGTTACTTTGTGCCAGGAAGGGCTGTCGATGACATGCCGCGCTCAGGCCACCCAAGGGCTATTACTGCAGAGGATGACCGCTACCTACGGATTATGGCTCGGAAAAACCGTGACAACAACGCCACAATGTTGAATAATGGTTTTCGTGCAGCCACAGGACGTCTTATTACGAGTCAAACTGTGCGCAATAGGATCCATGATGCGCAACTTCACTCCCGACGTCCATGGCCAGGACCATCTTCGCAACCACGATAACATTCAACGCGGTACAAATGCGCCCAGCAACATTCCGAATAGACCGCTGAGAATTGGTATCACGTTCTCTTCACCGATGAGTGCCGCATATGAACTTAACTGGAAAACGTCGGAGACGTGTTTGGAGGCAAGCCGGCTTAACGCCTTAGACACACTGTCCAGCGAGTGCAGCAAGGTGGAGGCTCAGTGCTGTTTTGGGGTGGCATTATGTGGCCCGCTAGTGGTCATGAAAGGCGCTGTAACGGCTGTACGAGACGTGAATGCCACCTTCAACCGATAAACCGATAGTGCAAGCATATCGGCAGAACATTGGGGAGGCATTCGTCTTGATGGACGACAACTCGCGCCACCATCGTGCACATCTTGTTAATGACTTGCATCAGGATAACGACATCGCTCGACTAGAGTGGCCAGCATGTTCTCCAGACAATAACCCTATGGAACATGCCTGGGGCCCCAGCGGAGGTTCGAGTGGTCTGTGTGTTAGTCCTTAGGATAATTTAGGTTAAGTAGTGTGTAAGCTTAGGGACTGATGACCTTAGCAGTTAAGTCCCATAAGATTTCACACACATTTGAACATTTTTGAACATTTGAACATGCCTGGTATAGATTGAATAAGGCTGTTTATGGACGTTGTGACCGACCAACCACTCTGAATCATCTACGCCGAATGACCGTTGAGAGGGACAATCTGGACCAACAGTGCCTTGATGAATTTGTGGGTAGTATGCCACGACGAATAAAGGCATGCATCAATGCAAGAGGAAGTGTTGCTGGGTATTAGAGATACCGGTGTGTACAGTCTGGCACACCACCTCTGAAGGTCTCGCTGTATGGTGGTACAATATGCAATGTGTGGTTTTCATGAGCAATAAAAAGGGAGGAAATGTTTATGTTGATCTCTATTCCAATTTTTTTGCATAGATTGCGGAACTCTCGGAACCAAGATTATGCAAAACTTTTATTGATGTGTTTATTATTAGAAAATAATCATGGTGTGATCCACCCTGTCTACACATTTTTACGAATATTTTGAAATAGTCTCAACAAATCGTATAAAAAGTTTGTTGCTTACGTTTCGCATAGCCATATTAGTAAGTAGTGAAAACAGAGGTAGTCGGCCGCTGTGGCCGAGCGGTTCTGGGCTCTTCAGTCCGGAACCGCGCTGCTGGTACGGTCGCAAGTTCGAATCCTGCCTCGGGCATGGATACGTGTGATGTCCATAGGTTAGTTAGGTTTAAGTAGTTCTAAAACTAGGGGATTGATGACCTCAGATATTAAGTCACATAGTAGTTAGAGACATTTGAAAACCGAGTCACGGGTGATTTTCCTCAATCGTTTCAGGCAAATGCTAGGATAGTTCCTTTGAAAGGAAACGGTTGATTTCCTTCCCATTCCTTCACCGATCCGCTGGGGCCGATGACATTGTGTGGTCTCCTCCCCCAAATCAACCAACCGATCGAGGCACCGCAATTCATTTGCTGCTAGTCTGTGTAACGACTTCCAGGACCAACAAAAATTTGATTTTTTGTATTTCATGTAATAGTTGACCTAGTTTAATAATTTTAATGCTGCCGTAATCTACTCATTAAGAGATATAATTTTACACGAAAGGTTTAAGACCGTAGGTCGAGTATTGAAGTTGAAAACTGCACACATGGCTCGAGGCAGGGAAACTCTTGAAAAGCAAATTACCCTTACGTTCATCCATTGTATGAGAATGGAAGGATTTAATGACCTTCAACAAACTATAAACGAAATTATAAACCATTTTGGAAATTTTCTCTTTCTATGACATCCTCAACAAAATGATGAAAAGGAAAACGGCTATAGGCTGCTTGGTTTTCGATGTTAACGCCTTAAATCTTCAGCTCCATGCATAACTTTCATCTTGTTATTTCTTTACTGCTAACTCTCATCGTAGTAAGTTTTTCACAGAGTATGCTCAGATACTATTGAATGTACCTAAAAAAATCGTATCATTGTACGACTGATAGTTCAGGAAATACGTCATGAATATTGAGATGCGTGGAAACTAGTTTTTCTTAAAAGGGAGCTTTTTTTTTTTTTTTTTTTTTTTTTTTTTTTTTTTTTTTTTTTACACGGGAGTTCGATTTTTTAAAGAAATACGACTGTGGTGGGCGATTACTCCTTATTACAGAAGGAAGAATACTAACAGTTAACGTCCCTTCGGGGAAGTCGTCATGAGAGATGGACTACATCCTTGCATTGGCGATGTAGATCAGCGATGTGATTTTCAGAAGAAACATTCCGGTATTTGCTTTAACAGATTTAGGGAAATCAGTGAAAACCTAAATGCAGACGAGTATTAGGATGTACCTCTGCCTGAATGCGAGTCCTGTGCCTTTCCGCTGCGCTACGTTGCTCAACGCAGAATGTTCCGCTTGGAATATGAAACTCGTAAAACCTCTCAGCGTATACCATACAAACTGTGAGTTTGACGACAGAATAAAGTACTGTCAGGCAACAGCGTGCAAGCTGGAGTGGCGCTGTAATCCCGTTAAGCCGATCGCACGGCGGCGGCAGACTGGGAGGGACACGGCAGAATATGAACCTTCCGCGCGGCGAGTCGCGTAGCGGGCGCGCAACTGCCGCAACTCCGCGAGCTCCCAGTCACATTGAAAAATGAACCGCTGCGGCGGTAATCTACCGCTATCCTACAATATATCACTGTCTGTCACAGCGCGGATCTACTCCACTCGCTTGTAACGCCCTATCGATTCTCGCCGTTACGCCCGCGAGCGGCGCGGTCACGGAACGCAAACATCAGTCGACAACAAACGCCAGTGGACGTGCAAATAAAGTTACCGTCGAATTCCTCTAGAAACTAGAAAATGACTTATTATTCGTACAGGCAAGCACACAGGATTTTCACAATTTGTGCTGCACCATTTATTTTACAAGTAGCTACAGCGAAACAAAGTACAACGTGATTGAATTCTGAGAGAGATAGCATAGTGGTAGCACACTGGACTAGCATTCGGAGGGACGGCGGTTCAAACCCACATCCGGCCATCCTGATTTAGGTTTGCCGTGATTTCTCTAAATCGCTCGAGGTAAATGATCAGATGGCTCCTTAAAAAGGGCACGACCGATTTCCTTCCCTAATCCGATGGAACCGATGACCTCACTGTTTGGTCCCCTCCCACCAGATCAACCAACCAACCTGTTCGTGGTATGAAGGACTTTGATGGGTCCAGAGACTCTCTGCACAAACTGTGGCAGTTGTGGCGCGTGCCTCCTGACTCCAACCGCGTGCTGATGTAGTCGACGCCGTAGAGCTGCTATGGCCACAGCTCTCGCGGCAGAGTAGAGACACGATGCGATATAACGTCGGTCTCCGTAGATTAACGGGAGAAAAAACCCGAAGAATTTTCGAAATGGCGTTCCTTGCTTAGTTGTTGTATCTCAATTACAAGTCCCTTGCGTTTCCACTTACGCGAACTCGTATAATTGATGCTTTTTATTACTAATATTATTGTATTGTTAATTGCCCGGATTTTCAGAAGTTATTAATTCTTCTCTCGTTCGCATAGGACACAAACCACTGATTGCGAGGAAATATTTTAGTTAACAGTTTTTTTCTTACGCTGTTGTCTCGTCGCTATGGAATTGTTGTGCTGGTATGCAGCGAGATCCAGAGATACTCTGATTCAGTCTTTGTAAGATTGCGTCGTAATACGAAAATATTTTAAAGTTCACTTCTCAACTAATGACGTGAATATTTGCACTTCAATGAAGTAGTCTTTCATGAGTAGTCGTTGATTTAGCCATTTATCAAACTATTCAATGATGTAGTCCACACCGGGTATTTAACTGGTAACGAACAGTTTATTGTTATTTTGTCACTAAATACTTATAACTCCCGCACCACACGCACACGGAATAGTTTAGTTCAGTCAGTCAGATTGAGTTGTAGTTTCTTGGCAATTATCACAACTCAACACTTTAGCGCAATTGTTTTATCTTCATGATGTCGTGTACTTGGCTCCTACTCAAGACTAATTCTTGTATTCTTTCATAGAATGTTCACTTCCCATTAAGGTCCACCTAATTTAAAGTCAAGTCAAGTGTTCACTAATTCCGTTATTAGATTTCAATTAACCCGTAGTGCACGGTTAAATGAATCTATCTGTTCCTATCTCAGTTCATAAAATCAGTGTCTTAAGCCGTGAATCCCGTCACGCAGCAAACACTTCTAAACTCGAAAAAACTCTCGCCACGATTCGCAATCTCAATAATTCAGATCAGAACTGCTCTCGTACGTCTGCACTAGATGAGTTCTAGCAAGCGACTTCTTCTGTGGAAGAGCATTGTAGGCGCAATGAATTTCTTCGTTGCGCTTACAACTCTCTTCCACATAAAAGTTATCTCTGATGACATTACTCTGGACTTAGCTTTTGAGATATCAATTTCACATTTGTCACATGGATATTTGTCCACTGCTGAAATAGGAGGTTTCTTCTTTCTCTTTCGCTAACAAATATGCTCATTGGTGTACAATGTAGTTGTTGAGAAAACTCTTTCGTGTTAGCTCATCGACCAAGATGTCGTAACTGCCAAGATAACTTTCCCTCCTTCATGTTCTTTCTTAATTGACTTTACGGTGGTCGTTGGGGCGTTACACAGTCAAGCGATCAGTCGTCACAATCTTTTAAAATGAATGGGAATTACATAAGAGAAAGAGAAGAATTCTCAATTCGGATAAGCATTGGGCAATGTTTATTTGCTACGGAATTACGTTATAGTACTATGCAGAAAGAATTTAAACTTTTAGATGACAATGTGAGAGTAAAAAATTACAGTGATTGACAGACGGCATTCATTGATCCGCACATCAGGAAGCATTTAGTCCTAAATCTGCAGGCACGGAGCACTTGGAAAAATTGGTGGTACGAATAGTATAATTTCTGAAGTCGCACCCATTATTCCATTGTCAGTTGCAATAGTTTTCAATAGAAATGGACGAAGGCTTAAGTCAAGGGTCATGCCAGGAAGGATTTCCTATTTAAATTTCACTAACTTGACTAGAAGAAGGGATCGGTTGGTAGGACATGCTCTGGGGTATCAAGGGATCACCCATTTAGTATTGGAGGGCAGCGTAGAGGGTAAAAATCGTAGAGGGAGACCAAGAGATGAGTACACCAAGCAGATTCAGGAGGATTTAGGTTTCATTAGGTACTGGGAGATGAAGAAGCTTGCACAGGATAGAGTAGCTTGGAGAGCTGCATCAAACCAGTCTCAGGACCACAACAACACATTGTTTAATTTACGAAGGAAAAAGAAATGCCAGAACGAAAATTACAACGTCCAGAACGGATTGCAGATTTCGCATTTTAGACAGACTTGACCGTACACTGCCCACAGTACGACATTGCAACGTACCTTCTTATTAGATGCGGAAGCACTGAAAAAGAAAATCCCGTTGTAGAAGGGACGCATTCTGACAAAGACAGTCCAATTACCTAATCTCACTGTCGTTAAAGAAAGCATGAGGTTTGAAGAATTTTGTGACCTTGCAAAAATTACATCCATGGTTTCACAAATATTTTGAGGCCATTGTCAACCTAGCATCTGTTTCCGAGACCGTTTGCCATTTCAATTGAGAGTGCCCCTGTACATGTGCAGATGTAACTGACTGACCTTCAAGGTAATTCCAGTCTTAATTACAAATCTTTTTAGGTTATAACTTTCCAGGATATCTACATTACTTTTCTCATGTAGATTTTTCAAGTCTCCGTACTGATGTTGCTACAGTAATGCAATATTTCGATCGACATATTTGGGTTAAAGACATTTTTCCGACTATGAAACTAAATAAGTCGCGATTACGTGCCGACTTAAGCGAAACTCTGTGACATTGTCTGCCTCTGTCCATATGCTGACAATCTGTACAAGACACCCCCTAGCTTACAGGGGCCTATGCAGATATACTCACTGCCAACGTAGAACGCATCAGCGTCCTCTAATTATCACAATTATTAAATCTTTAACGAAAATGGAAGATACAATGAAATATTCTTTCTAGTCCATGCACACATCAAGAACTTAATTGTAAAAGTGTAGGATTAATAGTAAAATCATAAAACTGGAAATGCCCATGCCTTCTGGGGCGTGTTTCAGAAGCCATGCCCCAACGTACATGGTGTAGAATGAACCATACAAGAACATTGCACCCGTTATATTAAAGTAACGTTGAAATAATTCCAGTGAAACCAAAAGAATTGGGTTACAATGGTACGCGCTTTGATATTAATTTTTATATTCATACAATTCCAGATGCTCATATGATAGACAATGTTTAAAATACAACATAGGTATAAACGCACTCGACACTGAGTGAAACCCTGTTAAAAACAAGTTACAAATATCCTCAATATTCATATTTAGGTAGAGTGACTCACAAACTATGGAATTAATTTAAACGTATAAAAAACATGTAGATATAAACGTGCATACAATACCTTTTAAAACCACCGTAGAAAATTCTTATGTCCATACTTACGTCAAATGACATTGAAATCAAGTATGCCATAAAGCGCTCTTGGCACATGAATCTGAAGAAACATTACTTCCTTTTGATGCAACTCATATTTGGCCTATCACATCACACCTTGCTATTATGAAAAGTTTCTTATCCAAACATAAAAGGAGACAAAGAGTAACTGCGTGCAGTCCTTCCAAACAAATTTTGTTCTTGCATGGTGTTCTGCTGCAACAGCATGATAAGAGGACTTTGTAAACCATATTGCCCATCAGCCGGACTGATGGGTCTCATTTTTCGTAGTCGGAACCAGACGTGATGCGAAGTACGGCCGAAAGTGAGTGTATTTCATTGTTCGTCGAGCCTACCTTTTATAAAAAGGTATCTCCTCGAGGAGATGGAGAGCTTTCCTTTTCCACCCCTGTGCAACAATTTTAACTGATTTCAGACAAGAAGAGGCTTGTGCAGTAGCAATCAAATGTGCTACGTGATGGAGTCCCCATTCAAAACAATAGAATCTGTAATATAATTATTCATTAGTAGTTTCAAACGCATGTTTTGAAGAACATAGCAAGTCACTCATTGGTGTTGTCCAAATTTACACTATCTGTTCAAACGTAACCGGACACAACACGGAAGAGACCACTAAGTGTCATGTGAACCGTGAAAATTTACTTTCAAAATCATTTCTTAAAGGACTTACTTTATTTACTAGCGATTCATCAAGAACATTAACACACTATGTGAGCGTGGCAGTAGTTGCCAAGGAATAACTGATAGAAACAAATTAAATTTCAACCAATGGAAATTTTATTCATAAACGCCTTTTCAAAACAGATTTAAAATTTATAAAGAGAAAAACACCCTCGACATATCAAGTTACAATTATTCAGAGGCAGGATAAAATTTTTTTTGTTACAGTTGGAGCCTTCGGGCTGAGAAGCTTCCGCCCCCTTTCAAAACGGCCGTAGTCACGACCGCTCACAACGACCTCTGAAAAAGTACACTGGTGCAAATCTGCAACACACCAGATTACTTTAAACTAAAAATTTTTTTAACAACTCACACAAACACATTAACTATGCACCCCGTAAGGGGCATGGAAATGGTACAAACACTCACACTAAGAACTTATTTTCCACCAAAAGTGCAATTTGTTTTTAAAAGGGCTCTTACGGTTGACGGGTGGCAACTTTATAAAAATGACTAAATAAAAACCATTAAATTCAGACTTACATAAAGTGTACAACATATTCTACATTACACATATACCGCCTCGCAAGATGATAGGCAAGATAAAAACATATTTCAGAAATTCGCCCCTTACCTTAATTCTATAAATTCGTTAACACCGAATCCGACAAACGTGGCAGAGGCAGCTATTAACGTACGGCAGACCGACAGACGGACAGACAGACAGACAGAAACTGCCTAACAAATGCAGACGAGAAACAAACCAGAAAACTGAGGACGAGAGACTGAACACAAGTAGAATTTAACAAGTAACTGAAACAACATATCACTAATCACTCTGCTATAGGACTGCTGGTTGGCTGTATGATGGTTTTTTATATATTTTTAATTTATATTGAACCTGTGTAACCATCTCTTCGCGTTACCTTAGAGAATTGTACTCGACTTTGCGTCCTGGCTGCTAATATACCAGGCCCATAAGAAATGGTATCTATATTGTGACCCTTATTTGATTAATTTGGTAAACAAATTAATTATTTCAGAAATGCGCGCAACGGAAACTGGTGCGAGTTTCTCTGAGATAACACGTTCTGGTGTGGTTGTTCTTAAAGCCGTCACTATAGCAGCTGGTAGTCTATCTAAATTCACATTGCAGATTATTTCTTTCATTAACTTTAGAAAATCGAACTGAATAAGATACATCCTACCCATTTCATGTGTCAGGTGTCTGGGGGAATATTTCTAAACTGAAATGCTGACTCATTTAATAGATTTGTTTTCTACATTGATGAAAACTTTAGAAGCCGACACATTACAATTTTTCTTTAGTTACAAAACTTCTCTGAATAAGCGTAACCTCTCATGGGTAGGACAATGACAAAACGAAAACGCTACACGAATAATTTCATATATGACACATAATTTCATAATAACACAAAATACATAAGTGGGCCACACCGTCTTTAGCGTGAAAATCGTCATTCATCCTTTAAGACTAACTTATAGTCATGCATGAATTACACCACTAGAAATTTAAGGTAGGCCACTGCTCAAAGTAGATAACCTCTATCAGAGAAAAGATTCTGGGCAAAAATGACGTACTATTGGGGCCAAAATGAAGTGGGAACTGAACTCACAAAGAAAGTACCAAAAATAATTAAATTTCGCGACAGAAATTTCTCGATCTACCATCCGATACGCAATCTGCACTCATTGAGCCAAATGTGAAGCTTATAACTCTGGAAATAGCTACATGAACTGATGGTTCCTGTTGCATGCCCACTACCACAAAGCAAAGTTTCACAAACACATTTCAGAGAAAACTATTGCAAATAAATTAAAACCGTACCTGCACCGATGAAGGTATGTTGAATGCGTGCTATGAGCGTACCCTGTTGTGAATTTTTAGCAATATTACCTCATTTCTATCTCACCAAATCTGCGAGCTGCTGTGCTCCCGCTTCCGGTCCGTCTCATGGCTGGCCCCACAGTGCTCTCCACGCGCCAAAATCCGTCCAACGTTCCTATTCAAACGCAGTGGTGGGGAGACTCACCTCCTCACCCCCCCCCCCCCCCCCCAACTTTGTAACCTACCCTCGTGCCTGGTTTCATCTTTGCTTACTGCTCTGGCCTACCTGCCGTTATTCTTGTAATGTTGGCAATTACTGCTATTCCCGTAAACTGTTCCCTTTGGTCCAAGCTCCCGCTACGTTTGACTTCCATTCATACCCTTGCACACTCATACAGGATGGAACAAGGAGTGTACATATAAACGGCGTGTGACCTCTTTGTGAAACGATGAAAAGAAATAAACAAATGCGTCAAACATTCCTTTCACCCAGCGAAGTATTGAAGCTGCTAGCAATCAAAGAGAAACTTATATCTCGATATAGGAAACATAATTACTTCCTACTGTAACCTGAGGCAAAACGAAAGTAATGCCTCAACTCAACTTCTAATAACTGCGATTTCTGGCGAAGACCTGGCGCAGCATCCCCAAAACGCTCTCCTCAACCGTCCGCTGCCAGCCGCTTCAACGGACGCAGGAAGGTGCCCCGATCCCCCGTCTCACGGCGTCGCAGCTCGCCCCGCCCAGACCGATGTCGTGGATTGACCCCTGTTGCTCCCGTGTTGGCCGCGAAGCCACTACGCCTCGCTATACGGCGCTGCCACTGGACTGACGTGGCGACCTCACATGCGCCTACGCTCCAGGCGGACAAGTCATCTTGTGTCCCAGTGCGCGACCGACCAACCGATCGATCGATCCAACCGCCGATGCCCATTGCCTGAGCAAACTCGAGCAGACTGGCGGCCTAAGACATACTAGCACTCCGGACGACAGACAGACACTAACCGCCTCACCAATGCGGACGAGAGACAGACCCAGACTAACTTGACTGACCAACTGACCAGACTCCCCCAGACTGACAGACTGCCCTGGCTGACCAACTGCCTCCGACTGACTCACAGACTCCCCTGGCGAGTTTTTTTTTTGTTTTCTTTATTGAAGTTCAATTCCCCCCAAAGGGGGCGGGCTGGCAGCAGCTTAGGACGCCGCTCTGCAGCCTACAGATTTTCTGACAAAGAGCAGGAGAATAAATAATAATAAAAAACAGGCGATAAAATCGGGGACTTAGTGAGTAACAAGGTGAAAAGAAAATGGGGAAATTAAAACAAGCAACAGAGGGATGATGAAGCGAATAAAAATAAATACGGAGCAGACAGGGAAAACAATAGACAGTTAAAAAAAACACGGCGACAGTCTGGATTCTGTTCGCAAAGTATATAAAATTCACACCCAGCGACAGCATGGTTTCTGTTCGCAACACAACACTGAATAGGCACTAGAACACAGCACGAAAAAGTCGGCAAAGGTGGCACCACAGTCGAGAGCAGGTGGGGGGAAACTGGACAGGAGATGGGAAAACAAAAAGGGGGGAAAGGAGAGTAAAAGCGAAGGGGGGGGGGGGACCGGGAAAGGAGCTGATGGAGGATGAGGACCTATAAGAGGGGTAGGGGGCAGACGCGACAGGGAGGAGGGTAGGCAGAGGAGGGGAATACAAAAGGACTGGGGGGGGGAGAAGGGAGGTAGGGAGAGCCGTAGTGGGGAGGAAACAGGACGGAAGGGGGGGGGGAAGAGAGAGCCCAGGGAAAGGACAGAGGAAAGGAGGGGGAGGGAGGATCAGAGTTGATAGGAAGGATAAATGGAGGGAGAGAGGGCATCATCCGGGAGGGGGAGCTGACGGAAGCCACCTTGGGAAAGGAGATGGAGGGTGTAGAGATGGAGGGTAGGGGGGACACAACGGTGTGGCAGGGGGCAGGGGGCAAGGATGGGAGAGGAGAGGAGCAACCAGGGGGTGAGGGGGTTCAAGACGGCGGGAGGTGTAGAGGATGCGGATATGTTCGAGGAAGAGGAGCAGATGGGGGAAAGGAATAAGATCATAGAGGATCCGCGTGGGGGATGGGAGGCGGATACGGAAGGCGAGGCGGAGTGCATGACGCTCAAGGATCTGGAGGGACTGATAGAATTTGGGGGGGGGGCACCACTGGCGAGCTTATAGCGCCCTTTAAATGCACGTGAACAGGCAACCTTTCCCCTTTTCCACCAGAGGGAGACATCAAAGCTGCGGTTGCCAAAGCTGCGCCACCGCCAGGAACGGAGGGCGACTGCTTCACACTACGCGCTGCGGCGCGCTCTTCAAAACAGCAAATTATTACCACGGCTCATCACCAAAGGTGGGTTAACAAGTACAGAAGGAGGCGGGGAGTGTTGTATTGTCAGTAGAGAAGCAGCAGCAGCAGAATGAATCTTCAAGGTAGCTCAGTGACTTCGAATGTGGACGAGTCATTGGCTGTCCATCAGTGTCGTTACAGCAACTGTAATCTCCACAGATCTACTGTTGGTGATTTGTTGATGATGTGGAAAGGCGAAGGAACAACCGCAGCTAAAATAATACCAGGAAGACTCCGTGTACTGCCGGCCAGGGTGGCTGAGCGGGTCTGGGCGCCTCAGTCTGGAACCGCCCGACCGCTGCGGTCGCGGGTTCGAATCCTGCCTCGGGCATAGATGTGTGTGATGTCCTTAGGTTTAAGTAATTCTATGTTCTAGGGGACTGATGACCTCAGATGTTAAGTCCCATAGTGCTCAGAGCCATTTGAACCATTTGAACTCCGTGTACTGACGGACGGGGACACTCGAGCACTGAGGAGGGTCGCTGTAGGATGTCGCATGAAAGAATCACCTGAAGGGATCACTAGTCAGTCCAACAGTGCCACCACTAGCAAAGCTAGCACAACGTAAGTAGGGACTTAGAAAGAATGTGGTACAGTCTTCAGGTAGTCCCTACAAGCCACACATATCTGCAGACAATGCTAACACACTGTTGATGTGTTGAAAAAAGTGACGGCACTACACTGCGGATACATGGAAGCGAGTAAATTGTAGCGATAAATCACGCCATACCCTGCGGCAATCCGATGATAGGGTTTAGGTGTGGCGAATGCTTGAGTAGCTTTATATGCCATCATATTAGTGCCAATGGTGATGTGCCTAGGAAGTAATGTAACGGAAAAGGGCCGATTGTCGTGGTCAGGGTGTCGTCCTTTAAGAAAACGCTAAGTGCAGAAAGGTATTAACACAATTTACAACACTATGAACTCCGTACAGTAGAGGAACATTTCGGAGACGATCATTGAATCTGTATGACAGTGCACTTTCTCTTAAAGCAACTTTTGTGAGGCAATAGTTTGTGGACTTTAACAATCTTGAAATGGACTGCCTGACCCAACCCTATATCTGAACTAAATTCAAAGCTTTTGGAATGCGTTAGAACTCTCACTTAGTTCCAAGGCACCAGTGCCCTTATAACTACCTTCTCTGACTTCGGCTCTTGAAGAAAATGGAATGCTATTCTCCCAAAAACATTCAAATACGTCACTGCGTCCCGAGCACACCCCATGCCGACATAAATACGAAGGTTGACACGTCCCACACCTGTGCCACCAATATGTGCGCAGATGATTCGGATCAAATACTGTGCTGTATATGTGTAATGTGGCTTTTTTCCTGAAACGTCATTATCACTGTTAGTGAATTCAGCATTACACGAAAGGAAGGAAAAGTTCATATGGACACTTACAACTGACTTTCTATATTGTTTTCAAGGGTTTTGGGCCGTATTTTCACTGCATAACACATGTCAGCGCACATAAAGGTTATCACACTTTGTGTGGCGTATTCTAGGAAAATTTTTAAAGAAGCACCTCCAGTAGGAGGTAATCAGAAAATTACGTCCAGGAGAAGGTAATCAGAAAATTAACTCCAGGAGTAGGTAATCAAAACTGTAGCTTATTTTCAGTGAGTTAACCAACTACTAAGCGCTGCCTTAAAATTATGATAAACAAATTATTTTTAAATTTCCACAAGCAAATGCACCTTTCCCAATATGTTGAATTATTTCATAAGACGTTTGGAGACTGGTCACGAAAAATTGAGAACTACCTGTGCCTAAAATACACAAATCAAAAACAGTTTTCCATCACCCCGGTTTCCAGAACCCCTGAAGATAGACGTTCACTGTGGATATTGTATATCAGACACAGTCTCTTTGAATGTTAGGAGATGTCAGTAAACCCACCCAAGGATATAAGCAATCATAAATGAGCACCGCGTATTAGATGGAGGGGGTTCGACAGCCGACCACTTCCAGTCATTCCACCAAGAAGGAGGCACACGGCTCGTGTTTTCTGTAGGAACTGTCGATGACATGCTTCGCTCAGGCCGCCAAGGGGTACTACTGTAGTGGATGACCGTTACCTAAGGATAATGGTTTGGAGGAACACTGACAGCAACGCCACCATGTTGAATAATGATTTTCGTGCGGCCTCAGGACGTCGTACTGCGACTACAACTGTAGCAATAAGCTGCATGGTGCGCAACTTCACTCCCGATCTCCATGGCGAGGTCCATCTCCGCAACCACGATACAATGCAGCGCGGTACAGATGGGCCCAACAACATGGCGGATGGACCGCTCGGGATTGGCACCGCGTTCTCTTCACAGAGGAGTGTCGGATATGCCTTCAGCCAGGCAATCGTTGGAGATGTGTTTGGAGGCAACCAGGTCAGGCTGAAAGCCGTAGACACACTATCCAGCGAGTGCAGCAGTGGTGGTTCCCTGCTGTTTTTGGGTGGAATCATGTGGGGCCGATGTACGCCGCTGGAGGTCATTGAAGGCCCCGTAACGGCTGTACCATACGTGAATGCCATCCTCCGACCGATACTGCAACCATATCGGTAGATTACTTGAGAGGAATTCGCCTTCACGGGTGCCGGTGTGTGCAGCAATCTGGACCACCACCTCTGAAGGTCTCGCTGTATGGTGGTACGACATGCAATGTGTGGTTTTCATGGCCAATAAAAAAAGCGGAAAGGATATTTATGTTGATCTCAATTCCCATTATCTGCACAGATTACGAAACTCTCGGAATCGAGGCGATGCAAAACTTTTTTGATTTGCGTATTATTTTGTTTTCGGGTAATTCGATGTGTGAGTAGATACATCGAATTTTAAAAAGTGAAGTAACAATACTGGTAAAGTATTCACTCATTTACGGAATTTAAAGAATTATATGCGAGTTAAAAAAAAACATGGTTCTCATACAATAGCTGCTGGTAACAATACACGGCATACAAATTTGTCACTCTCTGGAGACATGACGTTAGTACCCTGTAATACCCTCTAACACTCTAATCTTGAGAATGTCCTCAGATAGTCGAGGAAGAGTTCACGAGTTTCTTCAGATTTCCCATGCCTAACTGTAGCCACTCATTGCTGATTGGACCCCATAAATCTATCAGATTCCAGAGATTTTAACTGTTACTTATCACTCTCGGGTCCAAATAATTCGATTTTTCTATGCAGTAAGTGTCGTGGGAATTAGTGGGCCGGTCTAAGAGCGATAGGGTGCTTGAGGAACGTATGGGGATAGTATAGTGAACATGTGTCTTTTTGTCCTCTTGGACGACCCGAGTGCGCACAGTGTACTCATTATGGACAAATAAAAGGTAGGACAACACTTAAGCAGCGGAAATGCTGAAATAAACCCTCTGGTCCATTTTCGCGGTAACCTGCATGAGTGGGTCCTAGTCATGGTAGTGAACACAACAGCAAGTTATCATAGAACTACCTCGAGCCTCAATTACACGCACTCAGTCGGTTAAACACCTCATCGTATCACCGCGACGGCGCGATCAAGACATTGCAGCATTAGAAAAGAGGCAAATTCGCAACTCGACCGGTCGCATCCCACGTATCCACACATCCATAGCATGTAGTTGATTTCGCAAAATTTGCTAGGAAAGTGGCTGAATTAACCTTCATTCACTGACACCAGCAAATTGCGTAAACCTATAGTCAGTGACAAGGCATGACACTCGTCCGCGGTCACAGTAGGGTAGGATTTTCTACCAACACTGTTGTTACGGAGAGTTACATGGTTCCAGATGGTACATCATTCGTTGTATACATGTTGGATCCGCCGTGTTACACCATCAAATTTGGCAGCTTCAATCACTGTATGTTCATGGGCAGTTCGTAGTACGATAGCTCCTCTATCGCATCCTGTCACGCCCCTACTAATTGCAAACAATTTGCATTTCCAGCCTGTGAAACAAAAACTGCTGCAGTCAATAAGAAATATATGTCAATGTATATATGTATATATGGGTACATTTAACTGCCTAAACTAGGATATCCAAACAAGTGAGCTTTATTAGAAAATAAATGAAATAAGGGTCACTCAGAAACATAGAAACAGTGTACACAGTAACAAAGGACAAAGATGATACGTCGTAAGGTTTTCATACATTTTCTGCTGTTGCAAATAATTCACCTTTATTGTACTGGGGAAAAAACGATTGAGTGCACTGCTCGAGTAGTGAATAAAATCCTTGACTCTGTGTTTAGTTTTGTCTGTGGTTCACTTGCTAGTCAGTCAGTTGTGCAGCACTGGGGCAGTCTTATTTGAGGCATAGTAGGGAGCTGTTGAGTTTTACAGAGAATGACATTTGTTATTTGTGAATCTGGGGAAACTGTGTGGAATTTTTGTTATGGAGATGCATATTCGTCTATAAAGTTATTTCATTCTTTGTATAAATGACAATGAAAAAAACCCATGCCCAGGAATAAGATGTTTGTTTTTCAGATTTATTAACTGAAGGAAATCTTTGTCCCTCAGATAATTAACAATACTTATGATTACTGTTAATCTGATCTCTATTTTAATGGGTTGAATGTTTGTAATTTCTATAATGAGAGACTTTCGCAACTGTTAGTCCTGTTATGTTATGCTAACCTTCTTGTCAATAATCTGTGCTTAATTTTTCTAGAACGATTTTCTTTAAAGTAAAACACAAATCCACCATTCTTAGTAAGGTTTCTAATATTTTGCCGTGTGTGCACTATACATTATACCACACGCAGCGACAGATTGTTTCTGGCAAGCAAGAAAACAATTAGAGCAGATTATTATTCTTTAGCTGCTGCATCTTTTGATCAGTATTTGCTTTCGAGACACACTTCAGACACAAAATAGCATGTTCAGCATGAGGTTACTAAATTTTATTTCAGGACAGTACATGGTCATAATTACCAGGCGTCGTGCTAAGGAAGCAGATTAATTTTCGGTGAATAGTATAGGTAATTTCATGCAATTATTTTTTCTGAGTAGAGCAGGAATTTATTTTAGCGGTTATTCCATGTCAAACATTGCGCTTCATATCACGCAACTTTCGTAACGTACTTTAGTATTGAATTTCAGTTATGTAGCTTACAGTGAGCACACAGTTAGTTCTTTTGTATGTTAATCAGATTCGTTTTCACTATTTCAAATTCCGCATTTCATTAAGTTTAAAGTTTTCTTTCACGACATTGTTCACGTGCCCAACACAGGACCAACCGAAACAGTCAGTACCGTTTTGCAGTCGAACACGATACCTGAAGCACACGTTACACGATAAGCAAGTTTTTGAAAACAAAATATCCTGTACTTACACATATACATAAATTTTTATAGGAAGCTGACAACGTTGTTGGAATCTCAAGATGAGAAGACTCTTGAACTCAGGTTATGGAACACTGAACGTAGTAACTGGAGAGACTAATATCACGAATGTTATAAGAAGTAAAGAGAAATAAGTGTATACGTAAAAGGAGAAGGTACTAGTATCTGTACAGACAACCAAGAGAGATGACTAACACAGTGTGTAGGAAATGTTCCGCTACATATTGCCGGTCACGAGAATCAATGCTGTAACAAGAGATGAGGTGGAAGGAAACGGGATAAAACTGGATGACGACGGAACAGATTTATCTTTCAAACGGTGATTAATGATTCGAAGAAGGAAAAGGACAGAATAGTATGGGAGCATGCATAAAGAAAAGTTGACTGATAGACAAGCAGATGAAGATGAAACTTCCTGGTAGATTAAAACTGTGTGCCGGACCGAGACTGGAACACCGGACCTTTGCCTTTCGCGGGCAAGTGCTCTACCACTGAGCTACCCAAACACGACTCACAGCCCCTCATTACAGCTTCAATTCTGCCGGTACCTCGTCTCCTACCTTCCAAAAACAGTTTTAACCTGCCAGGAAGTTTCATATCAGCGCATACTCCGCTGCAGAGTGGAAATCTCATTCTGTAAATGAAGATGAAATTGTGGGTTGAGGAAACAGACCATCAAAACATATTACATCTCACGCATCTATTCGGACACCGTTGACGAAAAGAGTAGAATTTCAGTCTGACGTAGTACATTAATCAACTTGTTAGTAATTAAAGAAGGTATACTGTCATGATTCTCGTCGTCAGTTGTTATGATGACAGGTGGCCAATGCTAAATAGAAACATGTATTGCAGGTTTGGCAGTGGAGTCCGTAAGGAGCTTCCTGCATAGTCTGTATCTGCAACGACTGAAATACTTAGTAGTCGTTGGTAAAAAATAATATATATTGTACTTAACTTGTGTTACAGGCTTCTTCATATCTGCATACATATAATTACAAACATATATCTAGAGAGGCATTACTTACACAATACTTGACTAAGCGCCTTGTTGGAGGTTGCTTCCTATCAGCTGAAGCCTATGCTACATTCTTAGTTGACGTCCCGAGCAAGAGTGGACGAGAGCTCGCTGGATACTTGTCACAAGCCGCGGAGGGGTGCTAGTCGCGACTCGCGGGTCCAGCGATATTTATTACGAACAGCGGTCGATATCTGAAACCGCTAATAAGTGCGGTATCGAACGTTGATACCACACATACCTTTGTCATCATTTAATACATTTCTTTTAACAATTCCAAACCAGTACTGATTTTTCAAGTAAATTGCTAATAACCATGGATTCTAAATTCACCCTTTTCCTATTCCTGTCGCGTATGGTTCGCGGGAAGTGCGATTGCTGGTAAACCTCCGAGTGGGCTCGTACTTCTGTAATCTTATCTTCATGACCTTTCCACGAGCTATACGTAGGCTGTTGCAATATATTGGCTGACTCTTCAAGGGAGGGGCGCTCTCGAAATTTTGACAGTAGACTCTCTTCCCGCACCTGCTACTGGAACTGAACATCTGTGATGCTTTCGTGCTTACTGAATGAACCTGCAACGACACGTGTTGCTCTCCTTTGGCTCTCCTCTATTTCCTCTATCAATCATGTCTGGTACGAATCCATACTCACGTGCAGTATTGAAGTACTTGTCGAACGAGAGTTTTGTAAGCTACTTCAATCACTAACGGACACTATTTCCTGAGGATTCTTCCAGTGATTCTGGCATTTGCCTTACCCGCGATTAATTTTATCTGGTTGTTCCACTTCAAATAGCTCCTTGTGCATTTTATGGAAGTAACTACTTCCTGTGATTGCTCTGCAGTCGTGTGATAATACAGTAGCGAATCTTTCTGTATACCTACTCGCAGTACGTTGCATTTATTTACGTTGAGTGTCTATTGCCACTACGTGCCCCAATCGTCGATCATGTGCAAGTCTTTCTCCATTTCGCTACAATTTTCTAGCTTCGCCACTTCTCCGTATACAACAGCATCCTATGAAAAAAATTATGTCTATTCTCTCGCAATGGTGTTTCATCGTTCTTCTTCCTCCTTTTCATTGTATCTCACGACACAAATTGAGTTTTCACAACACGGGAACTTCTTGTTCCACAGTGTAAGGCTTAAGTATGTTCAGAAATATTTAATTCATTGTCGGGATGGAAATGCCCTGTAAAGTCATAGACTAATATTTAGCAGTAGCTTAAAATTTTTTCTCATAAGCACTTTCACTCGCCCTAAATATTGATAACAGTCCGAAGTAAAAAAACATTCTCTATCTTTTTGCATGTGTTTACTGCAGTATTTTCATTTCATTTGCAAACAGCTACTGGCGTCATACTTTCTCACGCTCCAAATTATTGAAAGCAGAGTTATTAATTATTAATGATGACTGTCCACATATTTATTTCGATTGTTCCGAATTGGTTTTGTAATTATCTGCAGTAAATTAAGCCGGCCGGATGTGGCCGAGCGGTTCTAGGCGCTACAGTCTGGAACCGCGCGACCGCTACGGTCGCAGGTTCGAATCCTGCCTCGGGCATGAATGTGTGTGATGTCCTTAGGTTAGTTAGGTTTAAGTAGTTTTAAGTTCTAGGGGACTGATGACCTCAGAAGTTACGTCCCATAGTGCTCAGAGCCTTTTGATTTTTTTTTTTTTTTTTTTTTGCAGTAAATTATTCTCGGAACTCCTGGGAGATACTAGTTATTCTACTGTGATGTCACTAAGTTATGTAGGCATCTATTCATTCTTGTACACAATTCATTAAGCAAAGTAATGATAATTACGAGTCATGATTTACTGTAATTCTCTTCACTTTTAATCACAACAATTTCTCTCACACATTATATTCGATACATAAGGATATAAAAAAAATCCATCTAAACAAACTGTGTGTGTGTGTGTGTGTTCTCATCGCTTTGACTTCGTGTGTGTGTGTGTGTGTGTGTGTGTGTTCTCATCGCTTTGACTTCGTTACACACACACACACACACACACACACACACACACACACACATCCAAACAAACTGTGTAACGAGAACCTTCTCAACGCTTTGACTTCGTTACACACACACACACACACACACACACACACACACACACACACACAGGCGATGTCAAAGCGTTGAGAAGGTTCTCGTTACACAGTTTGTTTAGATGTGTGTGTGTGTGTGTGTGTGTGTGTGTGTGTGTGTGTGTGTGTGTGTGTGTGTGTGTGTGGACCATGTCCTGCGTTCGTGTCTTCGTCCCGCATCCACTTTTACCCTGACAATAAATTCCTAACCAGCATACTCTCCTCTGCGAAGTGGAAAATTGGTTTTGGAAGCAAAGGGAATTATAGACATAACACGATATATAAAAATGAAGTTTTCTAAATGAAGATTTTGGTTGTTCAAATGGCTCTGAACACTATGGGACTCAACTACTGAGGTCATCAGTCCCCTAGAACTTCGAACTACTTAAACCTAGCTAACCTAAGGACATCACACACATCCATGCCCGAGGCAGGATTCGAACCTGCGACCGTAGCGGTCATGCGGATCCAGACTGTAGCTCCTAGAACCGCTCGGCCACCAACGGCCGGCACTTCGATTGTGTTCTACAGTTCACAAGGTGACAAAATACAGTCGGCCTACCTGCAACTTCCGGGACACAGGAGACGTTCCCATGCCGTGTATCGATATTTCATCCTGTGCTATCACGCTGTCTTCTTGCGATAACTGTGGAGAGGAAAATTCAGCCTAGTTGACTTTGGATATCAAAAGGATTTTTTTTACATGTTTAGACTACACTGTCTGTACTGGCTTACTGAGAAATGATCGACAATCGATGTCAGCTGAAAGTAATAATTGTAAGATGACTTCGTGTGATGTTCAAGAAATCGAATTCACAAATTCTGTTCACGGAAACAATTATTGCTTTGTGCATAGCTACTCCTATTTGTTCATACTATGTTGCCAAATAAAAGCCAAACTCAGTCAGAACAGGCTTCGGAAGGCCCAACGGTACCGACCGACCGCCGTGTCATCCTCTGACTATATGCTTAATTGGATGCGTATATAGAGAGGCATACCGCTCTTCCGGCTGTTACCAGCTATTTCCCAATTAAGTAGCTGCTCAATTCGCCCAAGAATGGCTGAGTGCGTCCTCGTTGCCAACAGCTCTCGGCAGACATGGACGTTCACCCACCCAGTGGACAGCCAACCCCAAAAGTGCTTAACTTCGGTGATCTGTCGGGAACTGTTGTTATCACTGTGGGAAGGCCGTTCCCATGTTAACATATGATGAGACGTTTTAATATCATCATCAATAGCGATTAAATAAAAATGCGTTGCCATTTCTTGCGTCACAACTTTTGTTCACCTCAGCTACCTGGTGAACTTGCGTACGGCGTACAGTTGAAGTCCCCAATGACAAGAGGTATGTCGAATTCATGAGCAGAAACTAAGGGGGAATGTTCAGTCTGTGATTTTCTATACCAAAACTATTGACTAATCGCATTTCATACACATCATGTTCCAACCGTTTGACGTTCCTCATATGCAGGACTATCAATCAGAATATTTTAAAGCGGAGGTTATAGAACCTCACTGGAGTGCAACGCTATAAGTATCAGAGTTAACAAACCTTTTTCAGGATCGAGTATCCGTCGCAGCAACGAGATATCAAGATATTAAATTCTAATTTTGTAAGGCCAGAGTAAAGGAAAACAACTACGCTATCCTAGTATTACACGATGAAACTCGGGAAGAATGGATTTGCTGAACCATTGTATAAGTGGATCAGATGTTAAAATGTTCATTTACTTGTATATCATGCAGTACTGAATTCATGAACTTCAGCAGGTTACGAAAATCGTATAACACTTTGAGTAATGAAGTAACTGTCTTAGTCTTCGCAGTGTTGCTTCTTATCGCTTAATCTGCCATTCCGAAATCCGAAGATCTGGCCACTCCATTACAAATGGTACCTGAAAATAAATCAGTAAATGAAAAAAAATCTTAATTCTTAGGTGCTTATATCCGAACTAATTTATAGCACAAAAGTGGCATAAAACTGAATACAGACTAACCACCATAACTTTTAACACAGTCGCTCGCGTATTGTTCTCCGCGATATCGGCTTTGTTATATAAATTTATCAACAGTAACGGTAACGATCATGCTTTTCAGTTAAATAAAAGTCAAATTTATAGAACATATAATTATATCGAGGGAGATGGGAAAAATTATAATTTGTATAAAAATTAGTTATAGAATGTGGTGGTATGTGGCTTTTCTAATGTGGTGACAAACACATGGTTCTCTTCGTTCAGTTGTATATGCAAGGAGTGCTACTAAAATTATTCGTCCTTAGGAACTGCGAGGTACTTCACAAAAATCTGTTATCCCGTATAAGTATGAAACTAAATGTCACAGAAGAGAGAACTTCACCTCTTACTTGCGAAGTGCTATCGTGAAGTTTCTAAGTTAGTATTTTGGGAGTGCAGAAGACAAATAAATGACAGGAATAAATCTGAAGGTAGTATGAAACAGAACAGCCCTTCCGCTACGCTACTCTTTAATACAATATTAAAGGGACAGCTCTCGTAGGAGACAATAATCGATACAAGAAGGCTTCTGAGAGTGTCAAATCAACGGAAGTTACAGAAAGTTTGGCATTGTGTTCAAAGTGTGTCACCTGGGAATAGCCATCAGGTGAACAATGAATTGTTCTCCTCAACAATGTAAAATTGCGCTCGGTAATTTATCGATAGATCAGCGTCACTTTTCACTGAAAGAAGCTATTGAGAAAAACAGCACACAGTAGAACACAAAGGAAAATTGAAAACGTTCTACACGAACAGCTAAGGGTACTAAAGAAGACATTATTGACTTATAACATAAAGGAAAATATAGGAAAGACGGCGTACTTTCACTGCCTTTGTGGATGAGAGGAGAACCATCGATTATGTGAAATAGAATAAAATTATCGGAATCTTGAGGAGGAACAGGGTATAGCACACATGTAGGAAACTGTTTATCCGACTCAAACGGAGACAGTTATTCTGGAAAACAAAGAGTGACGCCTAGATATTAGGAAACGTCTCATCAAATGTCGCCGCTCTTCTTTTAAATAGTTGTGTTAACTTATGTGATGAAGAAGTAATGATTGAGGGAAAATGAGGCCATGTGAAGGAAACGAAATAAATCCTACTGAACAAGTTTGTAATTACAAAGGACATAGAACTCCAGAGAGAAAGCAGGCAAGTTTAGAATGAACGTCGAATAGAACGCGCAGCGGGTTTATCATTAATTTCGGTTAGGTCCTAACGAACTTCAACAAAAACAAGAACAACGAATACGTACCGCTAATATTCAGGAAGACAGTAAAAGAAGTGCAAGGATCCTGTCATCTAGGAAGTAAAATCACACAGCACATTCAGACTTCCTATTTCACACATTGTCCACACATTGCTAATGAAAATGCTTTACATCAGGAATACAGCTTTGTGTATAGTTACACACTGACCACGAGACGAATAGATTGCAGACATTTGAAGTGTGATGCTAAAAAAGAAAGAACTAAATGGACTTATAAATTACGAAGTGATGATGCTGTGGAATGAAACAGACAGGAAAGAGTTGCTTGGAAAACCGTAATACTGTAAAAAAAAGGGCAGTTACTGAGGAAAGTGCCTCGAACTCAGGACTCTCACAGTGAGGAGAACGTTGAAAGAGGAAGTTGGTATAGAATGTCTAAACAACATCGGGGATGAAGAAGCAGACGTGAACGACAAAGTGCAGCCGTTCGTCACAGCTACGATGCTGAAAAGAAAATTGTACTCATCATAGCATCGACATCTGGAGCTGTTAATTAGAAGCTGAGCTTTTCTGCATACAGAAATGTGAACCGGAGCGTATTTGAGGCAGACGGAACATAAACACAGGCGAGTCCTTCGCTAGCGGACGTGGGTAACCTCTTAATGAATTGTTTACACAAAGCCGACAGGGTGCTGCACGAAGTACTGTAGAAGAAGCTGTCGTTCTACGGCCTCGTTTTATTCACATAGTAATGTACTGGCCGTAACCATGAATCTTACTTCCACAATTGGAGGCGGCGTCAATGGCCAGTGTTAGAAACGAATTACGGTCGGAAGAGCCACGTCAGCAAGATTAACGAGAGGCATACGTCTTCTGAGAAATGGAAGGGAATGTCATTTCAGTGGCGCACATGTTTCCAGGCTCTGGATTTTTACTCTACTTATAAACTCATCAGAGGCGGAATGTTGAGTCTTTGTGCGAACTACAACTTCGGGACGTACCAGACTGGTGAGCTTTACTTCTTTGAGATTCATAAATCAGGCTCTACCTGCCATGGAACTTTTAAGCAAGTTACCTTTAAATTACTGACTACACACCTAGGGTCAGTTTGTTATTGAACGTTAATATTCATTTGTTTACTTATGATCGCTTATTCGGCTTTTGTAGGATTATGCAGCAATATCTTATTGCGTATTCTTCCTGTTAAGAGTTTATCGCCCACGTAAAATCATACTTCCGTATTTGAGTCTAAGTGCATTTGAAAACAAGATTCATCATTATCTGTATAAAAGGACGAGGCACTCCATATAGTTACTCTTTTGAAATTCGTATCAGTACTGTACTCTTGTTGTAAGCGTACCACTCCTTGGGAAACTGTAGCTCAGCGTTCATATAAGATTACAAACACAATTTCTGCTCTGCAAATAAATCCCCAGACAATGAATATGAGCCATTCAGAGAGCAACAGATTTCAAAGATTAAGTTTCGGGCAGGGCAAAACTCAGTAAAAACGTAACGGAGGAGGTCGGTGACTCAGAAGTAACACAGTTAAATTTTGAACTAGAACACTATACCGCGTCAAAGTATATTAAAATTGGGTCTTATGAACTCAATTTGTACAATACGAATGGAATTGTCATTTGTTGCCTACACTACCTAATAACATGTACGGTGGAAGCAATAGTTTGTGATGACTGCCATAAGCCTCGAAGAACTGAATTTGCGATGTATTACCTGAATAGCTGAAAAGTTATGACGGAAGACAGGAGCAAACGTTGTTATCGTATGTATCGCTGCCCCGTGTAAATTGCAGCATAAGTGAATGGGACACGTCTTGTACGAAATCAATCTGAAATATTCAAACATGGTGGCTGGTGAACGTGGAAGAATTGGTGACAAAGGGACGGTTAAGATAATGAATTTTGGGAAGACCAAATATATGATGAATCCAGTATAGCGTATAACTAAACCAGATGTACATGTACAACCGTCATGGATAAAGACAAACACCGGATTCGAACATTTAACATCCCCTACTAATATCACAGCACTATTATCGTACCACAAGCGTATATAATAGAAATGTGCAAAATTTTCAAAAATAACGTTGAGAGTGAGAGAATCTGTTTGTAAGTCACTTGAATTTACAGGAGGTTAACTCAGAAATGGATACCGATCAGCACATGTTCTGGTGCGATTAAAAGCGAGAACAAAGGCAAGTCCGACTGGAAAATGCAACGCGAAAAGGACACGATTTCACATAGCCCCATACTCTCGCCATATAATAATGTGAATACAGCCCGAGCTCTAGGAGATTGTTCCAGTCTATTATGCAGGAGGCTGCTGATCGACTGCGCCTACGATAGGTACATAAGAGTCTGAATCATTCTGCTTCATGCGCTGCACATGAATAGTGATTTGTACTTAAAGCTGCATGAGGCGCATGCACTACGCTTGGCCGGCATTGGTCAAAGTCGTGGCGTTTCCACAAAAGATACTCGCCCTTCCCTGTTTGCAGATATGTACCGCTCCAGCGAACAGTCAGGCAGTAACCGAACGTCTTAAAGCAGGCCGATATTACAGTATCAAATATCTTTCCAAAAGTTAGCTTGTCAAATATATTGGACATGGTGTATAAGGGAACGTCCGTCAAATGTTGCTGTCCGTTGAGTGTATTTGAACAAATCTAGTTCCTCGCCTTAGTTGTGATCAAAGAAAGCGGTCGTCTTCCGTTTACTGCAAGCAGGTGGTATGTATAAACACAATGCGAAACGGTTGGGTGTTGTGTATACGAATGGAGAAGCACATCCAGAATGCAAAGGATGTTGCATTTCGGAGCTTGTTGTGGAGATATAAATATGGAAATGCATCTTATAATCTGGAATGAAATAAAATGTTTTTCCTTTTCTTAGGCACAGAGTGAGAAACCCACTTCTTCTTCGCAGCGAGTTAGAATAATCTACAGTGACATTTGTGTAAGAAGTCACAACCAAGAAATATATTAGGAAAATTCATTGGCGCCACTGATGGTTGTTTGTTCATTGAAAACGTGAATAAAAAAGCTGTTGTTGTTTCTCAGTGTCAGAAAACAAGCACGGTACGATTCATTGATGATGCAGCAGTGGTAGCTGAAAATGAATAGGAACTGAGTTTTGTGTCTAATGTAATACAACGTATTCTACCTTTAGATTAAGATATGCCCGTAAAGAAAATGTGTCACGCAAAACGAGGTAGGTACACCCAAGACACAGAAGCAAGGACAAGGCCAAAAGGTTTTTTATAGGAATCAATCGCAACTAATATGCAGGAATGTAGTGCAGTTTAGAATCAATCAAAATGAGTCAGAAGTTGCAAGAACCGCCCACATGTAACAACATCTATAAATGTCTCATTTTAGCTTGTTTGTCTGTAGAGGGTGGTAAAAGAGGCGTACAATATGACTGCCCGCGCTTTTCCATTCGAGTTTTCTGTATATTAATATACTCTGTGCTTGGACTATCTCAGTGAGTCGTCGTTTATGATTCTCTCTACCTGTTTTTCCGAGAAGCTCTCGAAGTTAATGTCCCTCACAGAAGCAGTACCAGCGCCACCGAGACCTCCGTAAAGTGCAATTCTACTTTCTGTGATTCTAAGTAATGAAGCGGGAAGCTGTATTAATCGGAACAACGTTCAAAAGGAATGCCATTATAATGTATTTACTTGGTATTCACCATAAATCGATAACGTCCATACTGCTATGATTAACTGAAAACTAACAGTGTCCTGAGAGCACGGTCTTACTACAGAAGCGAATTGAAGGGCATCCTATTGGCGACTGGGCACTGACAACTAAGGTGCCCAGCTGCACTTCGTACATACACTCGTGATATTTCGTAGTCGTTCGCACATTTTCATTAGCTTAAACGTAAATCATTTATTTATTAAGATGATCGATTTTTTTCACTGTAATTTTGTTGCAAGGAATTAATTTTGTCCTGTAGGCTTCTCCTAATTTCTGTATTGGAAATAGTGACTTTTATTAACAAATACCTATTAAGCAAGAATACTTGCTTCACTGCAGAATAACTGTGCTTTACCTAAGTAACTCGCTGCTGATGTAACGGGCATTCTTATGTCTCGCCGCAGCGCCTCACATCACCGTACATTGGCAACGCCATTTGGTGCACCATCTCCTTCAGATAGCGTGGGAACTGAAATCTTATTCCCGACTGTATGCGTTCTACAGTCCGCTTTACTCACTGAATGCTACATGCTATCTGAAGAAGCGATACGAAATTGTCCAACTTGGAAGCAAGGAAACAAAATATGGCTTGAACAGAAGGTGTACCTTAGGAAAGTAAAGAAAATGTGGGCTGAACAGAAGCGTTACCTTTACAAAGTGCGTAAAGAAATTCGCGATACGAAAGATACTTGGGGTAAAACAGCAGAAAGAACTTGGCAAGCACATGATCAGTTTATCTTGAACTTCTTCTTTTTCAAAGAATTTTGATAGTGTAATACCACCCCGGTGTGAACACCGAAAGATCATACGCTTTCCTGATAGAAGAGCTCTCTTTATTTTGTTGTGCTCTTCAGTCAGAAGATTGGTTTGATGTAGCTCTCCTAACTACCTATGCCAGCCTCTTCACTCCGGAATAACTACTGCAGTCTACTCGTATATGATTTCGTATGTCCGTACTGCATTCATCTATTGGTATCCCTCTGCGATTTGTACTCCCCCTTCCGCCCCCTTCCACAAGCTTCCATCTAATACTTAATAGGTGGTCCTTTGATGACTCAGAATGTGTCCTACCGACCGAGCCTTCGTCTACTCAGGTTGAGCCTCAAATTTCTTTTCTCTCCAATCCTATTCAGTATCTTTTCATTAGTTAGTGAGCTACTCATCTAATTTTCATCATTCTTCTGTAGCACTACGTTTCAAAAGCTTCTATTCTCTTCGTGTCTCAACTGTTTCTCATTCATGTTTCACTTCCATACGTGGTCACACTTCATACAAAGCCTTTCAGAAAAAACTTCGTTACCTTTAAATCTGTATCCAATATTCACGAATTTCGCTCTTTCAGAAATGCTTTTCTTTCCATTGCAGGTCTACACTTCCATGTCCTCTCTACTTAGGCCATCATCAGTTATTTTTCTGCTCAAACAACTAAACTCATCTTCTACGTTAAGTGACTCATTTCCTAATTAGATTCGATCAGTATCGTCTGATTTAATGCGATTACATTCCATTGTCCATTTTCTGCTTTTGTTGATGTTGAACTCATATCCTCCTTACGTCCCCCTTTCAAGACACTGTCCCATTCAATTGCTCTTCCAAGTCTCTGCTGTGTCTGACAGAATTACAAAGTCATCGACAAATCTCAAAGCTTTTGTGTCTTGTCTCTGAACTTTAAGTCCTACTCCAAATTTTCTTGGTTTTCTTTATTGCTTGCTCAGTGTACAGACTGAATAATGTCTGGGATAGGCTGCAATTCCCTTCTCAGCAACAGCTTCCTTTTCATGCTCCTCTACTCTTATAACAGCCATTGACTTCTGTACAAATTGTAAATAGCCTTTTGCTCCTTGTCTTTGCCCCTGCGACCTTCGGAATTTTAGAGGAAGTACTCCAGTCAACACTATCAAAAGCTTTATCATGTGTTTACAAATGCTATAAACGTGGGTTTGGCTTTCCTTAACCTATTTTCTAAGGTAGGCCTTATGGTCAATATTGCCTCGCATTTTCCAACGGTTCTCCGGAATCCAAAGTGATCTTCCCAGAAGTCGGCTTCTACCAGTCTTTCCAGTGGTATTAATGTTTTGCAACCATGATTTATTAAAATGAGAATTCGCTAATATTCGCACCTGTCAGTACCTGCTTTCTTTTGAGTTGGAATTGTATATTCTTCCTGAAGTCTGAGGGTATTTCGCCTGCCTCATACATGTTTCGCACCAAACGGCTACCCGTCCCAAGGTTATCAGTAGTTGTGCCGGAATGTCGTCTACTCTTGGGGCCTTGTTTCGACTTGGTTTTTCGAGATTAGCTGCCCTATCAAGTTATTCTCGCAGTGTCGTATCTCCCATCCCATGTTCATCTCTCCATCAGAGCTCTCGATATTCATACAGCAAGAGCCATGTTCCCTTAATAGGAATACACGTCCATTTACACATTTCAAAGCGAGCTGTCACTTGAGAAAGGCACACATACGAAATCGCTATTGTAAATAAGTTTATTAAGAGGACAGGGGCGTAACTCCTCGTTATTTCTAAAATACTGCATAGGATATATGGCCCCAGGCTAAGAGAATTTTATGCCATGTTACTTTACACAAGCACTTTTCTCTATCAAGAGGTGTCATTTCTTAACCAGTATACACAAATTTCACTTTGTACACGGATTTGCGTACTTCGCATTATGTCCCTACAATCCTTAAATATTATCTCGGAGATTATAAACAGCCATTCTGCTATATCAAGGACACTTAAAAATTTTTTTGCGAAAGGCCTTCTTCACTACAAGCAGGAACCTTTCGACGCCTATGAATAAAATTGGTAAGGTCTGGTGGACTCATGTGCTTAAGTAGGTCAAAGGATGGTTTATGGAGTTTTGCGGAACTTAGGCGAGTGTTCTCTTGGATAATGAGTCGATATATCAAGAGCAATCGACGATGTGTCTTCCATGTTGGATAATGAGTCGATATGTCTAGAGCAATCGAGGACGTGTCTTCTACGTGTTTTTGTGGAGCCTTTACATGAAGTCATGCAGATTAAAACCATTAAGAGAGAGTAAGCTTTGGCAACCCTTATCTTTTTTTGTCACTTGCCACGTTGCTGTATATAACAGTCATAAGCTTTTAGTCTATACTGTGAAGACATTTGAATTTTAAAATACCTATCATGGTTGTGGGGCCGTGAACTTAAGACAACGTTATTGTTTATACTAACTCTAGGCATCTTTCGAAGAAGTAACTTGTCTCTCTTCTCATTTGTTCGTTGGACGTGCAAGATGACACGGTGCAGCAAGTCATGACAATTAGGGCAATACCTGCTGCAGACCAAGTTCGCTCCGCAGTTCAACACACCTTATAGACCCGACGGACGTTGTAGCGGACAAGTGCACTACCAATATAGAAAACAGCAAAACTGTGCCAGACTTTTTTTTAGGTTTATGAAGCCGCTATGTATCTTTTGTTCGATGAGTTATTCTAATTACTGGGAGGGAGGAATTCTGAAGACGATTTCTTGGTACTCCAAAACGTGTCAATTTCGATGTCACCAGTTATTAAGCTGATTGAGTTGAATCATTTCCCTGTTACACTTTAAATTGGAGCCGCAACCTCGATTCCATCTTGCTGTCGAAACCTGACGCTTTGAAGTTGCAGTACAGGCCAGTGAGTAAGGAAGTTACCTTTTATAGTCAAATGTAACGTATCACTTTTGCAAACTACATCATTCCTAAATGAAAATATCGCCGTTATTAAATAAAAATTCAGGAAGCTCTCCTTACCCTCTGCGCCAGACATTTGAAAGCATGGGTGACGTCACGGATAGAACTGCCACGGAGCTCGGCACAGGCGTACGCGCACGAACAGAAAAGATTCGCTGCCAGTACTCATCTTCAGTCACTATCATGCAGCTCAATAATTCCTTCCAGTCCTGCATCATCTTCAGAGCCAGAATAACCATAATAACTTTGGTCGTCATTATCCACGCCACACAAACGTATTATTATTTTATGCACTTCATCTTCGAAAGAGATATCTTGCTGCACGTATTCTAGCTCAATCTTTTTAACGTGTTCCCAAAACGGAATCCAATCTTCTGTTGTCAGGGAATGAAATTTGTCCCCCCGCAAATTTTTAACAAATGTTATGTTCCAGAGAACGTTTCTAGAAGCTATCCAGTCCTGACAATAGACCGAATATTCCCTATTGGATCTAATTTCAAGTTATTAGAAGGATGGCATAAAGCAACGGGAACAGCAGTTTATAGAATCTTATCGACGGAATACTCGACCGTCCTTGACTCAGTTCTTCCAACAAGCTGAATAGTTTTCAGCGTGTCATCCGAGAATGGGATGCGTTCGTTTGTCAAGCACATTTTGAAATTGTCTTCAGCGGAATTAAACGTTGGAGCTTTGTTTGTCTTAACGTTGTGATATGGAGCACAGTCGAGAATTAGTATAGAATTAGATTTTAAATTGGGAATCACCTTTTTTGTCTGCCACTTTTCATAATTCTTTGGTTCATGTGGTTGTGGTTATCTCCCCTTGCTCGATTTGACTTCCACATGAGAAGTGCAGTAGGAAGAAAGCCCACTTCACCGACTGCATGATTATTTACTAGGGTTTGATCCTTTGATATAGGTTTGAGGAGACTGAGCTGTATTACCAGTGCATGAGTACCCTCTTGTGTGTGGTGATAAAATGAAAATTTTATCAGTGTAAACAATGTCTCTGTTTTCCTTCCTAATTTTTTTTTAGTTCCTTGAGAAATGAATTCGTGCTTCTCGATTGCCACTTCTCTCTAACAATATAAGCCTGCTTCATTTTGTTTTTCTCCGGCGGTACCTTAATTTCTTTAATAATCAACCGACGCTTGTATCGTTACCTTCAATTCTTTTACGTTCTTTTTAATTCCTGTCACTGTAGGCATTCGGTTTTCAGCTAGATAAAAGCTGAAAACAATTCTCCTAACAACAGCTTCATCAAAACCAGCAATGTCTATTTTGGGTTTACATTTTTACCTGTAGCTAGATATTTCCTTCCTCCACCAGATTCTGACAGTCTGCCTTCCCTTTTAATATTCTGGACAGAGCTACATGAAACACTTATCACCACTTTTCATAAACATTAAAACATTATATACAATATCCCCAGACTAGCTATACATTCTGCCTTTCAGTTTTGAAGTACTAATAGGCGTCATAATTTCAATCTTAAGTCACTTTCTGCTGTTAATACAAGCACGTAAGAACACAAAGAACCTGTACTATGTTCACAACGGACATATGACTTGTGACAAACTGAAGGTAGCCAGATGTATTTGCACTGAACAGTACCTCTCTGCGCATGCGGAGGGTTATCCGGCAGTTCCATTGTACCCAACAGCGAAGGTTTCAGATACTTGACGCGGAAAGTACACAAAAAGCAATTGTACGAAATTATGTACAGACAACAAGTATGACCAAAGGTATGTTTTATGTTAATCGGTGTTGTTTTAACAGTATGCTCTACAGACATGTCAGTTCAGAAACACAATTTATTTCTTAACTGGTGGCTGATATATGTCCTACGTTAATGAACAGAACAAAACACCAGAATGAGCATAACAGTAGGCAGATATTGCAGAAATGGAATTACGTAAAATGAGCGTTTGGCATTGATGGCCAGGAGACCCTATCCGGCGGAGTTCGGCCACCGAGTTGCAAGCCTTATTTCCGGTGATGATGATGAAAAAAAACAACAACCAGTCCACGGGCGGAGAAAATCTTCAACCCAGGTGGGAATCGAAGCCGGTCCCCACTGCATGGAACCGACCGGAGTGGCCGACGGTTCTAGGCGCCACAATCTGGAACCGCGCGACCACTACGGTCGCAGGTTCGAATACTGCCTCGGGCATGGATGTGTGTGATGTCCTTAGGTTAGTTAGGTTTAAGTAGTTCTAAGTTCTAGGGGACTGATGACCTCAGAAGTTAAGTCCCATAGTGCTCAGAGCCATTTGAACCATTTTGAACCACTGCATGGTAAGCAAGCATGTTACGACTCAGCTAAGCAGTCGGAGAGGGGTTACGGATTTCATGTACGCCGATGTCTATTCCTCATATACTTTGAAAGGGGTTTCACTCTAAATAATGAAAAATGTGAAGTCATCCACATGAGTACTAAAAGAAATCCGCTAAATTTCAGTCACACGATAAATCACACAAATCTAAAGGCTGTAACTCAACTACATCTTAGGTATTACAACTATAAAACTTAAATTGGAAGCATCACGTAGATAATGTTGTGAGGAAAGTAAACTAAAGACTGCCAGTTATTGGTAGAAGATTTAGAAACAGTAACAGGTCTGCCAAAGAGTTTAACAGCACGCGTGTCCACATTCAACTAGAGTATTGCTGTTCGGTGTGAGATGTGCATCAGATGGGACAGACATACGTAAAAGTTAAAAGATGGGCAGCTCTTTTTGTATTATCACGAAATAGAGGAGAGAATTCCAGGGACATGATACGTGGATTGGGGTGGTAATTATTAAAACAACAGAGTTTTTTGTAGTGGGGAGATCAATGAAATTTCAATCACCAACTTCCTCCTCCTACTCCGAAATTATTTTGTTGGCGCCCAAGTACGCAGGGATAAATGATCATAATAAAATTAGAGGAATCAGAGCTCGCACAGAAAGATTTAAAAGCTCGTTTTCTCTCGTGCCTTTCGGGAATTATTAAAACAACAGAGTTTTTGATAGCGGCGAAATCTTTTAAGGAAATTTTAATCACCAGCTTCCTCCTCCAATTCCGAAAATATTTTGTTGGCGTCCACCTACATAGGGAGAAACGATCACAATAAAATAAGCGAAATGAGATTTCGTTCTGAAATATTTAAGTGCTCCGCCATGCACCTATTGTGAATCTCAGAGTAATTATGTAGAACTAGATTTTAGATTCGCTTTTTGTATCAACAGTGAAATTTACGAGGAACTTGACAGAAACATATGACATACAGGGACAGTTAAAGTGCGATAAAAATCTAATAAAACTAATACGTCAGTAATGCAAATGCAATGGTTCCCTTAGAAACAATCAACGGGGAACAGTTGAACTATGCCTTGCGCTCAGTCGCAGTACATGAAACAGAAAAATAAAATACGGCGTTCTATCTGTTTTCTAAATAGCCAATGAATTCCAACGAGACACCGTTGTAATACAGGCTCTTCGTTGCGACGAGACCACCGATCCGATGCAAATGAGAGCAATCACCGGAGGAAATGTTTTTTGAACAGACAGCACCTCCCAGTAACATCATTCAGCATACTAGAGGACACAACTGGCATTCCGGTCACATTAATGAGCTGGCAATCACCCTTGTGTGAAATTCACATGGTCGAATCAGGCAACAGCCGGTCCTGATGCTCTGTGGTTGACGGCCGCTATGCAAATTGCCCGTTTATGTAATCCAGCTTGAAGTTTCCAACTGTTAGATGCGTGCCGAATATTCTGAACAACCCAAGTGAATACATTAGTCCTGGGGAAACTTACAGCTGGCTGCTAGCGCACGGAAACAGCATTGTCAGATACTACCGGGAAGTAACGGAAATGCATGTCGTAAATTTTTCCGAATGTTTGATATTCTAAAGTACTAAATCACTACCTTCGCTCTCCTACAAATATAATTAGAGAGATCGATACTTTATGTTTGAGAAAAATAACTTTTTCTATAAAACAGTAAACCAATGTCAATACACGTGAACTGTTCTTATGTAATGTCACCAGAATAAAATACTCTGACGGGCACTGTTCTTATGTAACATCACCGGAATAAAATACTCTGACATCAACTGTTCTTATGTAACCCCACTAGAATAAAATAGTTTGGAGTGCGAAACTTAAGGAGTGACTATAACTTTCGCATTAAGTGTCATTGCCAAGTAACATTGCTCGATGAAACTTCGACCATACATAGAAAGAACTGCTATAGTATACAGGGCGTTACAAAAAGGTACGACCAAACTTTCAGGAAACATTCCTCACACACAAAGAAAGGAAATATGTTATGTGGACATGTGTCTGGAAACGCTTACTATCCATGTTAGAGCTCATTTGATTACTTCTCTTCAAATCACATTAATCATGGAATGGAAGCACACAGCAACAGAACGTACCAGCGTGACTTCAAACACTTTGTTACAGGCAATGTTCAAAATGTCCTCCGTTAGAGAGGATACATGCATCCACTCTCCGTCGCATGGAATCCCTGATGCGCTGATGCAGCCGTGGAGAATGGCGTGTTGTATCACAGCCGTCCACAATACGAGCACGAAGAGTTTCTACATTTGGTACCGGGGCTGCGTAGACAAGAGCTTTCAAATGCCCCCATAAATGAAAGTCAAGAGGGTTGAGGTCAGTAGAGCGTGGAGGTCATGGAATTGGTCCGCCTCTACCAATCCATCGGTCACCGAATCTGTTGTTGAGAAGCGTACGAACACTTCGACTGAAATGTGCAGGAGCTCCATCGTGCATGAACCATATGTTGTGTCGTACCTGTAAAGGCACATGTTCTAGCAGCACAGGTAGAGTATCCCGTATGAAACAATAATAACGTGCTCCATTGAGCGTAGGTGGACGAAACTAAAATGAGCTCTAACATGGAAATTAAGCGTTTCCGGGCACATGTCCACATAACATCTTTTCTTTATTTGTGTGTGAGGAATGTTTCCTGAAAGTTTGGCCGTACCTTTTTGTAACACCCTGTAGTATAAAAGATAACTGAAAGCAATACGCAACGAGATGATCAGAAATGACATTTTTGTTCAATGTCAGTAATTACACTGAAGCCGCCGTCCATTAGAAATGGCAGCACATGATTCACAACAGGATGCGTGATCACCATTGACAGTAAAACATGTTCTGTAACGTGCTCCCATAGTGATCACCAAGTTGGTAAGGAAATTTTCTGATAAGGCGTTCCATTGCTCCACCATCTCATTTGACTAGTGCTGGATGGTCACTGATACACGTCGAGATGCTTCAGTACATCTCTCCTACAAATCCCATACCTGCTCGACGGGATTTAAGTAGGGGAGAGCAAACTGTTTCATAACTAAACCACTTGCTTTTAAAGCGATACAACCACATGTCGAAACCTTTTCTTCTTCAAAAATATTTGTAGTCGTTGTTTAATTTTCTTTGAGTTATTAACCAGCACGGCATTCACTTCAGAGTAAGTGAAGAAACCGCCTAAAAATCTAACTCATATTGGCTATCAGAACCGATTGAAGGACCGTAGACAAGTTTCAGTTGAAAAGAAAGAACCAGTAAGTCAGTGAGTTCGCAAAATTAGAACATATTTTGTCCATTGTTATAAATCTGTTGCTCGCACAGTCTCGTTTCAGTCGAAGAACTTATATAAATAGTAATTTAGTCGTTACATAAAAAGACAATCACTGAATCGATTGCTTTCATTCAGCTGTCCTCGGACTGGCCTTAGCCGAAGGAATGAATTCGTAATTCAGCCGATACGTAACACTAGAAGAGGGTAACTTGACTGTTTTTCCAACAAGAGACTAAATCGATTGTTCTCATTAGGTTGCTCCATCACTGCGATTTACAAAGTCCAAAACATGTAGCCGGTAGTAAATTCTACATGTTAGCGTCCCTGGTAATGAAACTGAACATACTAGAACGGGAGATATTTAAACAGAATACAAGGAAAAGGTGACTGTATAATAACTCGTTTTGATATAATTCACAAACTGCGACACCTTCTAAACTTTACTCGCTATATAAGGCCACAGAAGAGTCTTAGCAGAATGTGCTTCTGACGAAAATGCGATTCTAGTACCTGGAGTCGGAGGTTTTTGTTAAGTGTGCCTTTCGATTTCTTCTGACGGTATTTCCATAGAAACTTTTATCCTGCAACACATTTTTCTTTATTTGTTACCGACAACTCAAATACTAAATTTCATACATTTAGCTTTGAAAATGTGTTTTAATGGAACAAAATATTTCACCCCCTTTCAAAAACACTGAAACCTTTATGTTTTTATTTTCAGCCGAGAAGCAAAACACAAATTTCTACAGCCATAGCTTTAAAAATGCATTCATAATGAAGTATTTTCATACAAGCTTTCATCCGCCATTTCACTCCCATTATAGAGCGAATTTTCAGAAATGCAGAAAAATGCATGGTTTTTATATTTATGACTGATGAATCCAAATAGCAGTTTTCGTAGTGCTAGAGTATGCGTTAATTTAATACCAAAATATTTTCAAAAAACTTTTCATCCCCAAATTCTCCTCCTGGTGGGAGAAATTTCGAAAAATCCCTTCTTAAACGATGCCTACAGTATGATGAACACCCTCTCCAAATTTTAAGTTTCTGTCCTGTATAGAAATTCAAAAGAAATAATTGTTGGAAGGGCTGACTTAGCACACATAAAAGTCAAAACAACCTTTTCTGGAACTAGCAGCAAGGACGTTAACATTAAAAGTTCAAAGGAAATTCCACTGTTAAATGCAGAAAGCACATGAAGATTCATGTGAGGGAGAAGACATGTCTTATAACAAGAGTCGATACGGAAGAAATCCGGTATTCGGATCAGAATTTAAAAGAGCTTAGGGAGACTGAAAATGTAAAGCAAAAGGGACAGATAACATTCCTTCAGAATCTCTACAACCACTTGGGAAAGTGGCAACAAAAGAACTTTTCACGTTGGTGTGTAGAAATCATGAGACTGGAAATATACTATCAAACTTTCGGAAAAACATCACCCACAAAATTCCGAAGATAACAAGAGCCGACGAGACCTACCGCACAATCAGCTTAGCAGCTCGTACGGGTACATCAAAGTTGCTAACAAGAATAGTACCTATATGAAAAAGGGGAAATAAAAATGAGGATCTGTTGGATGACGAACAGTTTGGTTTTACGAAAGTTAAAGGCACCATAGAGGCAGTTTTGGAGTTGCGGCTGAAAATGAAAGCAAGAAGTAAGAAATATCAAGGCATGTTCGCCGCGCGGGGTAGCCGAGTGGTGTGAGGCACCTTTTGACGGTCCGCGTGGCTCCCCCCGTCAGAGGTTCGAGTCCTCCTTCGGGCATGGGTGTGTGTGTGTTATCCTTAGCGTAAGTTAGTTAAGTTAGATTAAGTAGTGTGTAAGCTTAGGGACCCATAAGACCTTACCACAAATTTCCAAAATAAATTAAAGACATGTTTATAGGATATGTCGATCTGGAAAAAGCGTTCCACGGTGCAAAATGGCACAAAATGTTCGAAATTCTGAAAAATAAGGGTAAGCTATAGGTAAAGACGGATAATACACAGTAGAAAGCGTGAACATCAGGGTTGGATGACTGACAACGAAGTGCTCGAATTAAAGAGCGTGTGAGATGTAGTCTCTCGCACTGAATGTTCACTCTATTCACCGATGAAACGATGATGGAAATAAGAGAAG
Organism: Schistocerca americana; assembly: GCF_021461395.2. Taxonomy (NCBI): domain Eukaryota; kingdom Metazoa; phylum Arthropoda; class Insecta; order Orthoptera; family Acrididae; genus Schistocerca; species Schistocerca americana. Next base: position 196,772,811 of record NC_060122.1, on the reverse strand, counting down.
GGTTGCCTAGTGGATTAAAATTCAAGCAGGAAGGATGTTGACGATAAGGTTCGCTGACGACATCGCTATCCTTAGCGAACGTAATGAAGAATTACAGGATCTGCTGAATAGAATGGACAGTCTAATGAGTATAGAATATGGATTGAGAATAAATCGAAGAAAGAGAAAAGAAACGAGAAGTAGCAGAATTGAGAATACCGAGTAACCTAACATCGAAATTGGTGAATACGAAGTAGAAGAAGATAAGGGATTTTTCTGTCTAGGTAGCACAATAGCCCACTTCGTAGGGAGCAAGGACGGCATAAAAAGGAGGCTATCACAGACAAAAAGGGAATTCCTGGCCAAGAGAAGTCTACTGGTATAAAAAATATGCCTTAATTTGAAAAGAAATTTCTGAGAATGTACGTTTGGAGCACAGCATTGTATGGTAGCGAATCATGGATTTAGGAAAACTGGTAAAGAAGAGAATCAGAGTATTTGAAATGTGATGCTACAGAAAAATGTTGAAAATCAGGTGGACTGATATGAGGCAGGAATGAGGAGATTGTCCACAGAACCGGGAAGGAAATTAATATATGGAAAAACCTGACAAGAAGGTCAGGATGATAGGGTATCTGATAATGCATCAAGGAATAATTTCCATGGTACTAGAGGGAAATGTAGAGGATAAGAAGTGTAGAAGAAGACTTTCTGTAATAGATCCCACAAATTATTGAGGGCGTAGCATACATGCACAACTCTGAGATAAAATTTTGGCTCAGGGGAGGAATTCATGGCAGGCCGAGTCATGCCAGTCAGAAGACTGATGACGAAAGCATAAAAAAAAGTCCGTAGCGGTTTGTGCTGGGCTATGATGAGTCAGTCAGTCACTCAGGACATTTCCGTGTATATACAAAGATTAATAAATGACAGTGTGAGACTTCGCGCTCTAGCATAACTATGCATTTGCTGTCACAGCAACCAATCGCATTAAAGGATGGCGCAATTTCTCACCGAATTTTGCTCGTTGACCTTCTGTGGTCTGCTGCTCACTCCACTTTCTTACATCGTATGTCAGCTAATGCATTCTCTCGCAACTATCGAGTGAATCGTGGGATTAAATATCATGGCTCCAAGAGACATATACACTCCTGGAAATGGAAAAAAGAACACATTGACACCGGTGTGTCAGACCCACCATACTTGCTCCGGACACTGCGAGAGGGCTGTACAAGCAATGATCACACGCACGGCACAGCGGACACACCAGGAACCGCGGTGTTGGCCGTCGAATGGCGCTAGCTGCGCAGCATTTGTGTACCGCGGCCGTCAGTGTCAGCCAGTTTGCCGTGGCATACGGAGCTCCATCGCAGTCTTTAACACTGGTAGCATGCCGCGACAGCGTGGACGTGAACCGTATGTGCAGTTGACGGACTTTGAGCGAGGGCGTATAGTGGGCATGTGGGAGGCCGGGTGGACGTATCGCCGAATTGCTCAACACGTGGGGCGTGAGGTCTCCACAGTACATCGATGTTGTCGCCAGTGGTCGGCGGAAGGTGCACGTGCCCGTCGACCTGGGACCGGACCGCAGCGACGCACGGATGCACGCCAAGACCGTAGGATCCTACGCAGTGCCGTAGGGGACCGCACCGCCACTTCCCAGCAAATTAGGGACGCTTTTGCTCCTGGGGTATCGGCGAGGACCATTCGCAACCGTCTCCATGAAGCTGGGCTACGGTCCCGCACACCGTTAGGCCGTCTTCCGCTCACGCCCCAACATCGTGCAGCCCGCCTCCAGTGGTGTCGCGACAGGCGTGAATGGAGGGACGAATGGAGACGTGTCGTCTTCAGCGATGAGAGTCGCTTCTGCCTTGGTGCCAATGATGGTCGTATGCGTGTTTGGCGCCGTGCAGGTGAGCGCCACAATCAGGACTGCATACGACCGAGGCACACAGGGCCAACACCCGGCATCATGGTGTGGGGAGCGATCTCCTACACTGGCCGTACACCACTGGTGATCGTCGAGGGGACACTGAATAGTGCACGGTACATCCAAACCGTCATCGAACCCATCGTTCTACCATTCCTAGACCGGCAAGGGAACTTGCTGTTCCAACAGGACAATGCACGTCCGCATGTATCCCGTGCCACCCAACGTGCTCTAGAAGGTGTAAGTCAACTACCCTGGCCAGCAAGATCTCCGGATCTGTCCCCCATTGAGCATGTTTGGGACTGGATGAAGCGTCGTCTCACGCGGTCTGCACGTCCAGCACGAACGCTGGTCCAACTGAGGCGCCAGGTGGAAATGGCATGGCAAGCCGTTCCACAGGACTACATCCAGCATCTCTACGATCGTCTCCATGGGAGAATAGCAGCCTGCGAAAGGTGGATATACACTGTACTAGTGCCGACATTGTGCATGCTCTGTTGCCTGTGTCTATGTGCCTGTGGTTCTGTCAGTGTGATCATGTGATGTATCTGACCCCAGGAATGTGTCAATAAAGTTTCCCCTTCCTGGGACAATGAATTCACGGTGTTCTTATTTCAATTTCCAGGAGTGTATGTTACAAAGTTCATAATTTGTGTTATTATTTTTTTTTACGATGAGACGATATCACTATTAATACTCGATGGTGACATTACAGTATTCTGTGAAGGAGCTTCAGGAGTTACTGGATTGATAGAGTACGGATTGATAGGAAACCGAAAAATAAGGAAGTACTGACGAGCAGCAGTGACGCTTAGTCTGTGCTGTGCCTGGGGTGAAGGCATGTGGTGTGTGCTTTGACATGGGACAGCGTTCATTTTAACAGTGATCGGCAGAACCATTCTTTTTATTTTATACAAGCTTTATGCTGCAAAAATCTGACTGTAACTGATTATTAATAAATAATGCAAAATATCCTACAGACTCTGACTAAATACAATACCGAATCCAGGTTTTCTATTTTCACACATTGCAATTCTACCTGCCGGGTGTGTTTATTTCATATTAAGTCATCTATAAAAACTGCAGTTCATTTAGTTTAAATGATATTGGTCCTTTGGTAGTGGGACGATTTATAAGTAGATCACAACTGCTAAAGAAAGTGAAACTGATTTATTTAAGTTTTTGCTTCAACTGAAATGACTGAGAAGGTGAAACTTCTACGTTTTTACTTAAACTGCTGAGTGAAGCTGATGTACTGTCACTTTGCTTGTCTTTATCGTTTTAACACTGAGCTACAGAATTTTCCCTGACAAATACAGCTCATTCTATTCATTTATCACCCACAATGTATAAGGATAACGCAATCTGACTATTAATTAACACAAAAGAATGGCGCTGAATTAGAAGAAATCCTAACAATAACGCATATATTTTTTAAGTCACTTACCTCACAGAATATTTTCATGACACGAACTACAGAAAATACTGCAAGTATACAGCCAGGTAAATAGAAATATTCTAACTACTATAGGCCCTAACTACTAATAGGAATGTGGTTAGCAAAGGAAAGATTTTATTGCAGAGCGAACAATGTATATAGCAGATTTTACCTTAATCATGTGACATCCAGTTCCAAAAATTATATAATCGTCAATAATTCCATTACCCACATTTTACAATGCATGTCCAACCAATATTAAATCTCGATGACGGACACACGTCCAGACCATACGCTCGCGCTAACACTGCATCTAACCTCCATCACTGTCTACTGTTAACTTCTGAACTGCGAGTCCGACCAGCCGCAGCGTCTCTTACAGAGGGTTCACAGCGCTGTCAGTGATATTAATTCAGTACAAAAATTGTTCAAATGGCTCTGAGCACTATGAGACTGAACTTCTGAGGTCATCAGTCCCCTAGAACTTGGAACTACTTAAACCTAACTAACCTAACGACATCACACACATCCATGCACGAGGCAGGATTCGAACCTGCGACCGTAGCGGTCGCGCTGTTCCAGACTGTAGCGCCTAGAACCGCTCGGCTAACCCGGCCGGCTATTAATGCAGTCTATCGGGCTGCATAGCGCTGTCAACATACAAACACATAAACAGGCTACTTACAAATGTAACCATATGCCTGCTTCCCCAGACGTGCCTCCTACACAAAATTATTGTACAATCCAGTCACAGTGATGTGACCACCAATTACCTTTGACGTCAGTGTGCAATAATAACCAACGAACGGCATGTAGTAACACTAAAAGTGGATGATATATAAAGTGTGTCGGGGGAATGCACAAAACAGTGTAGTCGTTGTCGTAATGTGGAAACACAACTATTTTTCTGAAAGGGCATGATCATTGGCTTTCGTGTCAAGGGTGGTAGCATTTCCGATACGGTTAGGTTGGTAAACAGTTCACACGCTACAGTGGTTGAAATATACCGAGGATGATGCTATCCGGGACTGGCTCTGAGGCAACTGTGGTGCACCAAAGGCCATAGAAGGCAGTGGTGAACGACGGCTGCAGAGATGTGTACAGCGAACAGACACTCAACTGCTGGCCTGACCAACTGATTGCCCAGCGTCACACAAACAACTGTTCAGCGAACGTTGCTGTGTATGCGCCTGCTGTTCATCGTCGAAGATGGTTAGAATTTTAATGCCTATACCACAACAGGATGTCCACTGAGTGACGACAGGAAGCCTTTTCAGATAAATCACAGAGTCCAGGACAGAGGACGGAGTATAGTGGTCTGGGGAATAATTTCGTCCCATTTCTTCGGTGATAACATCATTCTGGAAGGCACAGTGGATTAACACAAGTATGAATTGGTCCTTGGAACTGTAGCGTCTCCTGGCCAATCGTCATAAAAAGAGTGTGACAGAATTTTTTCCGTGTCAACATACAAACACATAAACAGGTTACTTACAAATGTAACCACATGCCTGCTTCCCCAGACGTGCCTCCTACACAAAATTATTGCACAATCCAGTCAGTGGGTCTTTTGTTCATGAAGCTTGAGATCCGCCATTAGGCGAGCTGTTGTAAAAAGGTGTGTAAAATTAATGCATTTTTGTTTGAGTACATAGACTTTGAGCAAATAAGTTCTTAAAATAATTTGTAAAGTTGCCAGACATTCGTCCCGTAAATAATTTAGACTTTTTCAGCATTTAATTTAGCGGAAGCCGCTGTACCAATGTGCGAGGGCAACTGCTGCAGACGCGGCACATTTAAAAAATATTTATTTCAGGCATCGCAGTCGTCTCGCCGGTAAAGCGAGGTAACATAATAACATTTAACATTTTCTTACAGCGTCCAGCAGTGCCGACAGACTATATCATATTATTCACTGCATTTCTCAGTTTTATTTGGAAGGTACTGTGCGACATGCTCTATGCGATCACAAAAATATAAGGAATAACTGTGTTATGACTTTATCATTTTGACATTTTGTGGCAAGGTCTGCTCTGTGAAACTAAAGCAATATTTTACATTTTTTCCCTGAGATTAAGAGAACGCGGGCTAGCCGCCCGCCTGTTCTAATAAACAGTATTCAAAAATCCAATGCACAACGTAATCAACATTCAGTGCTGTGACGGTAATTTAAGTTTCATTACTGACTTTTCTGAATACGATGCAAGGTAGTGAGTTCAGATACAGTTTTCTTTCTTTCTTCATTACGTTGCAGTAGCAAGTGAATGTTTCCTACTTGATTATCCAGAGCTGATGTGGAAAAGCAACAATTTGATCCACAGTGTGCCACATTTAAAATAAAAGTGATTACTCTCTCTCCCACTCCATGTCTGAACTTAACATATGTGTGCTAGTGTGACTCATACAGCCAAAGTGAAATATCTACTCAACATTGCTCAAAGTTTCTTGCTTTTATGAAGAAAGAATTACCAAGTAAAGACAGTGTAATAACATTGAATCAAAACCATAGCATCTTGTTACAAATAATTTTGTGTACTGCCATCAGCTCTTAGTTTCAGTTTTATATCAGTCTGAAGATTGCAAATCCAAACTTTAATATCGTAAAGCAAAGTTACTAGTTACCATGCATTAACTTACTTGCTGCTACACATATATAATCATATCTAAATAAATAAAACCACAAGCCGAATAAAATTAACTCCAGTAGTAAAAAAGTGAGAGGAGGAGTAAGGGAGACGGAATAGAACCTAACCAGTTCGTTATCCCCTAGCAACGATGGCATCTAACATCAGGATGACGCAACGTGAAACACAGCTCTCAGTATACGCGCGTGGTACGAAGCGTACCAAACACCTGATTTAAACCAGTCGAGAATCTGTGGGGCCACCTGAATCGACCACCATGGATCCTCACCCGAGAAACCTAGCGCAGATGGTCACGGCACTTGGGTCGGCATGGGTCCACATACCTTGCGGCACCTTCCAGAACGTCACTGATTCTCCTCCTGCACATCTGTGCTGCAAAATATAATAATTCAGGATTTTTACACATCGTCATATCAATATGACTCAAGTGTGTAGCTAGTGATGACAAGGGTAGTCAGTCATAAAAAAAACAATGTACGTTGACTGAGTTTTTACATCTTCAAATAATAGAACAGGTCTAATTACGTACTCATTCTCAGTGACAATTCTCCACTAAAACCTCATGTAATCCAGCTATCCTACTGTTTGCTCATGTCGGCTCAGTTCGAATTTAGTTATAAATAATGCAAAGTCGTCTATAAATTATGCTGCATGCCAGTGTTGGCTCTGAACACTATGGGACTTAACATCTGTGGTCATCAGTCCCCTAGAACTTAGAACTACTTAAACCTAACTAACCTAAGGACATCACACACATCCATGCCCGAGGCAGGATTCGAACCTGCGACCGTAGCAGCGGCGCGGTTCCGGACTTAAGCGCCTAGAACCGCACGGCCACCGCGGCCGGCTGCATGCCAGTGTCTTCGCTGACAATGAGCACTCACACGAAACTCATATGTTGAGGTGTGGTCATGTAAACACATTTCTGTACATCGTGAAAGGTTATCCCGTTCACTCTTCTAATAAACCATTACATATTAAATAATGTAGATGATCAAATACTCACGTTCACTTTCACGAGTCCATTTTCCTCTACTCATTTCCCGGATGTTAACTCTGTCGACATCAAGTTGTAACTCCAAAATGGTAGGTGCTACAAGCATTGTAACCGAGCCGCGATCATACCGCAGATAAAAAATAAAATAAAAAAAAGCCTGACAAAAAAAATGCTAGAACTCAAAGCTCACCGGGCATCCGGATAACCCATGCTAAGCCAAAGAGTATAAGTGTCAAAGACGCTGTGCTTGCAGGTGCCATAAATATTGTCATTAAGAGAGCAATCTCATGTGAATTGTGAAGTGCTGATGATAATGCAGACCAACACACAAGGAAATGTAAACTGGTAGCAGAGATACTACCTATTTAACCCCTAAGTCATATGTTGTTGCGCTGACAACACTTTCTGCAAACCTTGTGATTGTGCTCGAAAGGCATATATGGTGCCGTCTTAGACACTGTTATATGGTGTGATTCCTTTTCATTGTCAGATCTGCAAGAATGGTCAGTAAGCAAGTTTTATTCCTTAAAGTACTTTGAACGGTCAGTATCTAACCTAGTCTAGTCTTTATACCTCCCTTTGCTTAAAACATACCTCCTATTTTCTCCAGTTGATGCATATTCAATTACTTCATATTGCTATGAAGTTTCATTCTGTCTTGTACTGCAGTTGCTACTATTGGTCTAAATATTTCCATCAGTGCTACAACAAATAAGCATACTAGCAAAAGACTAGTGACCCTAAGGAGACATCACACAGAAAAGGTGTAACACTGCCTACTCCTTGGATAATGCCCTCAACTTGCAGACAGAGATTAACCACAACCCTCATAAGCCGCTCCTAGATGATTGGATCCTACAGAGCAACCATATTCCGCAAATGCTGATTTCAGTGTTTCACCAGCTGTTCCAAATGCAGCTGTCATAGACGTTTATCTGTGAGACTGACATCGGTGGAATTAAGAGACCACTCGAGTTGCGACAGGGTGCTTAAATGTTTGTCGAACCAGGAAACGTACAGTTCTATGAACATTGCCACTGACATGTGGGAGGACGGGAGTTAAAATATACCAGCTGGTTACAGTCAGTTTTCTGACTGCTGTAGTGCGGGCTGCATACATCATAGGACCACGAAACATCGTAGGTATGTTCACTAGTAGGTCGCTGATGGAATTTGCTCAACTAACTAATAGTTGTATTTACTACCACCAAGTGAAAATATGGCTCTCTGAACAGTCGTGATGTGGTGCTGGTGCAGGAAAAGTGGAGGAACCACGAAATACATGATAACGGTGGTTCTGGCACGTTTGTTAGAATGTGTTCACAAGTCACATGTTCAGTATGATGCCGTGACTCAGCAACATGCTGCGTTCGTAACACGACATTGTCGACAGTTGCTCGCAGTATATCCGATTTTAATCGGAGCGATATGCCAGCGTATGCCATCTCTCAGATCACGAAGTGTCTGGATACATCTATCATAGAACTGGTCTTTCATATATCCCAATCGGAAGTCGCATGGATTTAGGTCAGGGGATCTGTAAGGCCACACGTCTTGAAATTTCCTAGAGATCTGCGGTCGTCAATGAAGGTTTCTCAAAGCAGATCTTTCACCTGGAAAACGGTGTGTCTTGTTGCCCCATATTGCATGGAAAGAGTGGTGTGGACACATCTGTGTTCTTGCAAAGCTGATGTCCTTAAAGAAAATCCGGCAAACAATGAAGGAGCTTGTGAAGGCACACTATACAGTTGCATAAGCAGAGTGCAGTGCGTATTCCTGCGCAACATGTCGTAGAACCCTACATGCAACAGTTCTGTGCATTCACTGAACCGTTCAGAGTAAAATGTGCCTCGTCTCTCCAGAGTTTCCCTAGGCACATGTAATGCATCTCGAAGCATGCCAAAATACAAAGAACAAAGTCACGGTGATGTAGCCTATCTTGAACCTTCATCTGGTGCACATTCCCAATCTTGTAGCGATACAAGTGTAAAATGCGCCGGAAACCTTTTCAGCTGTTGACCAGGAGATACACAATTCCCATAACACAGCTCGAATGTTGGCTGTAGAATGTGAGACAGGTACTCCATGACCGGCTATAGATACAGGAAACTTCAACTACTGCCATGGGAATGAGCCGCCTCCCACTGCCTGCTGCACCACCTAATTCATTGGTTTCTTAAAATTTCTTGATCGTATCTGTTAGCCCAGTTATTTACACGGAGCCTCTTGGCAGGTGCTTCAGAAGACGATATTCCTGCAGTGTAGCGCTATAATTGACGCCTTTCTGATAAAACGACTTTACCAGAAGAACACTGTGTTTCTTCTCAACAGCCATTCCGTTTCGTATGGAAAACATCTTAACGTCCCAAGAGAAATCAACAGTAATCGTCATGTGACGAAGAGCATACTGACGTCGAAACAAACCACTTCGCATCCTGACTGTTTATAGCGCATTATTTCCACCTGGTGGCAGAAAGTGGAACTACTAGTTTTCCAGCATATTCTGTGAGAGCACCGATTACTGAACCTAAGAAGTTTCAGAATCCTAAGAGTAATAACGTCAATTTAATTAGAACCACCCGGTAATATGTGGTTCATGTTTACGGTATCAATAATGATACGGTAAGTGTAACGGTACGAATGTTTTGTTTTTCATCCAAAGTGAGAGAGATGTTTTCCTTCGTGAACTACATGGTCCCCCAGTTTCGATAAGTTCGTCGCTAGCCTTATTTCGGCTGCTCATTGGCACTTCCATCTTTCTTCGGTTTGCTCTCAATAATTAACACACACGTGCCTACGTGGGTCATTAGATGCTCCCTGTGGAGTATTGTTTGTCTCGCATACACGTTGCGTCTCGGCACGTCTTCATTTCTGCTGCCTCAGGGGGTTTCCTACAAGGTGGCTCGCCCGCTTGCCGAAGTCTCTCACACCGAACACATCGTTAGTCGAAGGCAGGGTGAAGGACGACCCTGTCGGGTCGAGGCTTTCTCTTCTAATTACTTCGTTTCTCTCGCTATTAGTTCTGATCGTAGCTCCCAGATAGCATTGTCGCAGCTTACCGGCTTTCCATTGCAAGAACTCCGGCCGCCTCAAATAATGGCTGCATCCACGCAGATAATAACGGACAAATGGCCTTCGTTAGAGAAGGTCAGATGCATCTCTGCTCCTCAGAACATAAAAAGGAGCAATTAATCTCGTATTTTGCCCTGTAAGGGAGACACGTGTATCTTTATCGACGAGTCCATGCAATTCGTGGATAATGGAACATGACTCGATGTTCCTTTAAGTGTACAGAGATAAATTAGACTCTTTTGACGTCAAAATTCTGCTGCCACGTCAACTGAAATTTTGGGAATTTCGCTGAGTTTTGATTATTTCTAAAATCACTTACGGTGGCTGGGCACTTGTTTTAAAGCGAATTACAAAAGAAAGCTTAATTCCAGTTTGTGATCTCTGTAATCGAAACACTACTTTACGACGATATTCTACCACATTTTTAAACTTACTTCAGAGCATGTCCTAATGACCTGAACGCCGTGCGACATTTGTTATTAGATATACGCCCCAAATTCCAGGAAATTTCACGCGAACTTCTGAATGTGGGTAACAGCCTAACAAGATACTGGTATTTCGGCGCCGAGACTGCATGCCATCATCAGGTTACCAAGACATTACGCAAAATCTCGAGGCAGCCTGTTACCGATATCCTGAATTTTTACCGAGGTTTGATGGAACGATCTATAATGCGAGAAAGTTTCTTCAGCGAAATTTTTAACGTATTCCGACATATCTGTTTCGAGGAAACCTTCTCCTTCGCAACCAAGTAAAACATCGATTCTGTGAAATCCAGCTCGCTGCTTTCACACGTGACATAGTGAATGCCATGGAGAAGCGAAAATCGAGTCCATGATTGTACACCACGAAATTGATACTGGTTAATTGGTACATCGATACCTGCTTTGTATTAAATGCTTTACAGAATATCGAACTGGGCAGTACGTAGCTTGTTTTCTTGGATGGATAGTCATCTACAGACACTGAAGTGATACTGGGTGTGCCCAAGGGAAGAGTAATATGATTGTTACAGTTCGTGTTATAAATTAATGACTTAGTCGCAAGCCCAACCTTTTCCCGGATGATACAGTTTATTTTTCTAAGAGTAAAAATGTATTATTATCCATTTGGATCTCAGATAATGTTCAGGCTATCTGGTACTAAAACTGTCAACTAGCTCGTACAGCAAGGAAACGAAAAGTTGTGGCTTTCACTAAATATTAAAGCGTGTTACCGTGTGGCTACAGGAGTAATGAGTCACAACTACATTCCATAATCTCGTATCAAAGTCTGGCGGGAATACTGTGTCGAAGTAACGCGAAACAATCGCATCTACAAAGGTGCATGTAAAGCAAATGACAAGCTTCGATTCATTGGGAGCGTACTGGAAAACTGCAGAATGCGTATAGAACATATACACAGCCCATACCTGAATACTGTTCAAGGATATGGATCTCTAAACAGTCCAAGCTAACATGGGCGATACCAATGGTGACAAGCTTGTTTTACTGTGATAGACGTGATTTCTGTTTGAGTCATCAGTCTTTGACTGGTTTGATGCGGCCCGTCACGAATACCTCTCGTGCCACCCTCTTCATCTCAGAGTAGCACCAGCAACCTACTTTCTCAATTATTTGCTGGATGCATTCCAATCTGTGTCTACCTCTACAGTTTTTACCCTCTACAGCTTCCTCTTGTATAATGGGAGTCACTCCCTAATGTCTTAACATCCTGCCATCCTGTCACTTCTCCTTGTTAGTATTTCTCGCATATTCCTTTCCTCTACGATTCTGCACAGATCCTCTTCATTCCTTACATTATCAGTCTGTATAATTTTCAACAATCTTCTGCAACACCACGTCTCTAATACTCCATTTCTCTTCTCTTTCAGTTTTCCCACAGTCCATGTTTCATTACCATATAATGCTGTGCTCCAAACGTACATTCTCATAAATTTATTCCTAAAATTAAGGCCTGTTTTTGATACTAGCAGACTTCTTTTGGATAGGAATGCCTTTTTTGCCAGTGCTAGTTTGCTTTTTACGTCGACATCGCTTCGTCCACCATGCGTTATTTTGTTGCCTAGATAGCAGAATTCCTTCATTTCATATGCTTTGTAAGTAGGCTGTTTATGTTTTCTTATTGGTAAGTTTTCCCACAGTCCATGTTTCATTACCATATAATGCTGTGCTCCAAACGTACATTCTCATAAATTTATTCCTAAAATTAAGGCCTGTTTTTGATACTAGCAGACTTCTTTTGGATAGGAATGCCTTTTTTGCCAGTGCTAGTTTGCTTTTTACGTCGACATCGCTTCGTCCACCATGCGTTGTTTTGTTGCCTAGATAGCAGAATTCCTTCATTTCATATGCTTTGTAAGTAGGCTGTTTATGTTTTCTTATTGGTAACGACACGTAGCGCTTTATATGAAAAATCACTGGCTGTGCTGTGTGCAGTCTGTGGCCAGTTAGCATTGTTGTCTGCCATTGTAGTGTTGGGCAGCGGCAGCTGGATGTGAACAGCGCGTAGCGTTGGGCAGTTGGAGGTGAGCCGCCAGCAGTGGTGGATGTGGGGAGAGAGATGGCGGAGTTTTGAAATTTGTCATGAACTGCTATATTTATATATGATGATATCAAGGTAAATACATTGTTTGTTCTCTATTAATATCTTTCATTTGCTAACTATCCCTATCAGTAGTTAGTGCCTTCAGTAGTTTGAATCTTTTATTTAGCTGGCAGTAGTGGCGCTCGCTGTATTGCAGTAGCTTGAGTAGCGAAGATTTTTGTGAGGTAAGTGATTTGTGAAAGGTATAGTTTAATGTTAGTCAGGGCCCATTCTTTTGTACGGATTATTGAAAGTCAGATTGCGTTGCGCTAAAAAATATTGTATGTCAGTTTAAGGACAGTCGTGTATAATTGTTCAAAGGGGACGTTTCAGCTTGATCATCAACTCTGAACTTAAGTTTCACTCTGTTTTCATTTCTGTTACTTCTCATTGCTTTCTTCTTCCTTCGATTTACTCTAAATCCATATTCCGTACTCATTAGACTGTTCATTCCATTCAGCAGATCCTGTAATTCTTCTTCAGGTTCACTGAGGATAGCAATTCCTTCAGCGAATCTTATTGTAGATGCCGTTTCAACTTGAATTTTAATTCCACTTTAGAATTTTTCTTTTACTTCCATCATTGCTTCTTCGATGTGTAGATTGAACAGCAGCGGTGAAATACTACGTCCCTGTCTTACATTCCTTCAATCCGAGCACTTCATACTTGATCTTCCTGTCTTATTGCATCCTCTTAGCTCTTGAACATATTGTATAATACCGGTCTTTCCCAAATTTTTCCCCGCATTTTTTTCAGAATTTCGAACATCTTGCACTATTTATTGCCTCTCTGGTGCTTTTACCTTTCCTAGATCCGAACTGATCGTCGCCTAACAGATCCTCCATTTTTTTCGTCTGTACCTTATTCTTGTCATCAACTGGATGCGTGAGCTGTTAAGCTGATTGTGCGATAATTCTCTCATTTGTCGGCTCTTGCAGTCTTTGGAATCCTGTGTATGGCGTTTTTGTTAAAGTCATATGGTATATCACCAGACTCGTACATTCTACGCACCAGAGAAAATTGTGTTGTCATTTTCTTCAATGATTTTAGAAATTGTGATGAAATATTATCAATCTCTTCTTCCTTATTCAATCTTAAGTCTTGTTTTGGAGTGCAGCATTGTATGGTAGTGAAACATGAGCTGTGGGAAAATGTGAACAGAAGAGAAAGGAAACATTTGAAATCTGGGCTACAGCGGATGTTGAAAATTAGGTGGACTGATAAGGTAAGGAATGAGAAGGTTTTCCGCAGATTCGTCGAGGAGAGGAATATATGGGAGATGCTGACAAGAAAAAGGGACAGGATGATAGGAGAGCTTTTAACACATGAGGGGGTAGTCTCTATGGCACTAGATGGAGTTGTACAGCTGTACATTAAGACGGAAACTTGAGTACATCCAGTTGCTTTGAATGGCTTTGAGCACTATGGGACTTAACATCTGAGGTCATCAGTCCCATAGATCTTAGAACTACCTAAACCTAACTAACCTAAGGACATCGCGCACATCCATGCACGAGGCAGGATTCGAACCTGCGACCGTAGCGGTCGCGTGGTTTCAGACTGAAGCTCCTAGAACCGTTCTGAGATGAAGAGGTTAGCAAAGGTGAAGAATTTTTGGCGGGTCGCATCAAACCAATGAAGACTGATGCCGTTAGCATGAATTTGTACTTTGATTTGAGTTTCAGAGAACGCCGTTATATAGTCATTTTATTGTGCTTTATGTCAACTAAAGCAAATAACTATCTGGTAACCTCTGTGATGACTTAGGCTTCAAGATTCTTTAAATAGTGCTACAATTTCTCCGTGGTTAGGTTAACCAACTGAGATGGTTGTTCACACTGTAGTGCTTTTATCATTAAGCACAATGGCCAAAGAGAACGCTCATTCTCTTATGATTCAGTGAAGGTAACGAGCATTGCACTCGTTTTTCACGCTTGATTATAAATCTCTTTACTGACGATAGCTTGTCTAATTCCCCTAGGATCAAAAGTTGGCTGTGTGTGTTTCATGAGTATTTGGCCACGACCTTGCAGTTTTCACACGTAACAAACAGAAAAATTGCATACATATGTCAATCATTAAGAAATTCCAATATAACGTCTTTCGGCTATGTATTTACACAGGTTAATCTGAATTATGTCGAGCTGTATTTGTTGTACAACATATTACGATTTGTATCTCGATTCAGCCACTACATAGGCCTACATGTCAAGCATACACTTTTAAATAATCGTCATGGAAATGTTTCCGTGTTCATAGATTGGATTGAAATAAATGAATAAATAAATAAAATGACGGTGAAAAGTTCTAATTGTTTCTTGTCGATACATTCAGTATATATCTGTGACAGATTTCCTTGTATTACAGTTCTTCTTTTTTGACAGTCCCAAATAATAGCTTTCCCTCCACACTACTATTTAGTCAAAGGAACATACACTGAAGCGCCAAAGAAACTAGTACAGGCATGTGTATTCAAATACAGAAATACGTAAACAGGCAGAATATGGCACTGGAGTCAGAAATGTCTA
The DNA here is from genome assembly GCF_021461395.2 of Schistocerca americana. NCBI lineage: Eukaryota > Metazoa > Arthropoda > Insecta > Orthoptera > Acrididae > Schistocerca > Schistocerca americana. The sequence goes on along the minus strand of NC_060122.1, from coordinate 196,757,636 downwards.
TATAAGGCAACAAGTGTCTGGCGCAGCTGTTAGGTCGGTTGCTGCTACTGCAATGGCAGTTTATCAAGCTTTAAGTGAGTTTGAGGATGGTGCTATAGTCAGCACACGAGTGATGTGGCACAGCATCTCCGAGGTAGCGATGAAGTTGGGATTTTCCCCTACGATCATTAAATGAGTGTACCGTGAATTTCAGAAATCCAGTAAAACATAAAATCTCCAACATTGCTGCGGCTCGGAAAAGATGGTGCAAGAACGGGACCAACAACGACTGAAGAGAATCGTTCAACGAGACAGAACTGCTACTGCAGATTTCAATGCTGGACCATCAACAAGTGTCAGCGTGCGAACCACTCCAGTTAACACCATCGATATGAGCTTTCCGAGCCGAAGGCCCACTCGCGTACCCTTGGTGATTGCACTCCAAAAAGCTTTATGCCTCGTCTGAGCCCGTCAGCACCGACATTGGACTGTCGATAACTGGAAACATTTTGCCTGCTCGGATGAGTCTCGTTTCAGATTGTATCGAGGGGAAGGGCGTGTAAAGGTATGGAGACAACATCATGAATACATGGATCCTGCATGTCAGCAGCGACTGTTCAAGCTGTTGGAGGCTGCTGCAGTAGTGTCAGTCCTAGTCGAGGGAAAGGGATTCAATGAAGGCGTGCTTGGGCTGGCAGAGTGTGGTAACAGTCGACAACCAGCGGGACAGGCAAGGTAAACATGGCACTTGCGGGCACGGAGCTGTTATGGCGGTATTGGATGCACGATTTGTTTTGAGTGGAGCAACAACGAGGCAGAAAACTGCAGTGTTTGCTTTAAGTTATTGCGATGTTCGAGGTGGGCACTAGGCAAGAGCCAAGAGTGGCGATTTGTAAGTGGATGACGTGTTGGAATTTATCCCTGCCATAGTTTTTGTCACTCTCTGACACTACGTTTGAATTGAGGGAGAAACCAATAGAGGGGCAATTTTAGCTTGGGAAAGAATGTGCCAGGTCAGTCGAGCATCGGGACAGATTTGTGCTGGTCTACGCTTATAGGGGCCAGTCTGGCAGCAATGTTATAAGTATTCTGCATAAACTTGTACTTTGTTTCTATGTACGTTCGGGCTATATTCCACCTCCGGCGACATAGCAGCGAGGCAGGACAGAACCACACCCGGGAACTTGGAGATCGCACGGTCTGCCTGAAGGAGGGCAGTGACAGCGGCCTGCTGTGGGTCCAGGAGGGGCTCGGTTCCACTCGAGTGTACAGGGCACGTTCGCTTCCCACCTGGCGTATCGAGGTCCGGGCGAAGCAGACGCTGCAGGAGGCGCAGCAGCGCTGCGACAGCGCCAGAGACGGCAGCGGGTGTTGCCATCCGGCAAGCACCACTTGCGGCTAGTTGTGGCACAGTGTCCAGGAGGGCGCGGGTTCAAGTCCGGTCTTGTCGTGGCAGCAGCGGAGGCCTGAGGGCCACGAGTGACCAGTACACCCTCCTTTGTCTCATGGTCGGACACAGCAGGCCAAACGGGGCAGAGGGCGGCGAGGTCCAGGGACTGTAGCAGTCTCCAGAATTGCGGGCAGTGGAGCGGCGCCAGCGAACGGGAGAGCGCGGCCGACTTCCATCGGTGGGTGACCTTGATGATGGCAGCCGTGGATTCGGCATACGAGGAGTTTGCTGAGCTGGCTGGACTCACAGAACGCAGATGGCATGCCGACACTACGCTTCACCCATCGAGTACTGTAAATTATCGTAACGAACGAAAGTTACCGAACACCGCTGTATCTCTCTGCACTGCCCCTTGACGCACTTGAACTTTCTCGGCCTCCTGACAAAATTCGGCGTGGTGGGTCCTGGCTTCAGCTCCGCCGTCTGGAGTCACGGGTTCGCACCCTCGACTCCACAGCAAGGCTCTGTAATGTTGTGATGTGCTGAGGTGTGTGCAGATCGAGTGATATGTAACCACTGACAGCTGATATGTACGGAAGCATCCTGTCTGATCACCTGCTCCCATTCACGTTCATTGTGCATTCTCTCAAACTTGGGAAATTCGAGTGGGACAATGCGATAAGCCACACGTACAGAATTGCTACAGAGTGGCCTTCTAAGTTTAAACACTTCCGCCGGCCGGTGTGGCCAAGCGGTTCTAGGCGCTTTAGTCTGGAACCGCACGACCGCTACGTTCGCAGGTTCGAATCCTGCCTCGGGCATGGATGCGTGTGATGTCCTTAGGTTAGTTAGGTTTAAGTAGTTCTAAGTTCTAGGGGACTGATGACCTCAGATGTTAAGTCCCATAGTGCTCAGAGCCACTTAAACCATTTTTTTAAACACTTCCGCTGGCCACCACAGTTCCCAGACATGAACGTTATAGAGCATACGGGGGATGTCTACCCTCTCTTACGGATTTATGGACAGCGGTGCAGGATTCATGGTCTCAGTTACCTCCAACACTACTTCAGACATTTTCAGATGAGATGAGTGGGTACTTACAGAAGAATTTTGTAAGGGGTAGTCAAATGAAACCACATCAGGTGGGAGGAGAAGTAAGTAAACTGTTTATTATTTCAAAAGTAATGGTCATAACAGCTAAGACATTTGTCCCACTGCGAGATAAGACGGCCAGTGCCTTCATGGAGAAATGTTTGCGGTTGCGAACAGAACCGTATTTGTATCCAGGCGTGTACCTCTAACTCCGAAGCCATGAATGTCTTTCTTCGGGCTCCAAAAAATGTAGAGTTCGCAAGGAGAGAGATCGGGACTGTATGGGGAATGTGTAAGTGCTTTCCAGCGAAACGACTTGACCGAAAGCTATCGAAGTTGAGTGACTGTAGGCAACATGTCGGCAGACGTCATCCTGCAACAGAATGATGCCGTCCCTCAAATTCTTCGACATTCACGTGGACTTTTTGCAAAAATTGAAGGGCACCATCGAGCCAAACGTCCAGGAATGCTGACGGGCGATATGTTTTATTAAATGTACAGTGTTCACAGGTATGTAGAAACAATTTTAGCAGTGAATTATAATCAAAAGAACACTGACCAAATAAGTAAATCAGTACTTTAATGTTGCAAAACAGCTCCACAAGTGTATCAAGGACGAAATCGTAAGTGAACAACTGTCATATAAAATTGTGTCACACGACCTACTCAACATTGTAATTGATGCAAAACTATCTACATCCCACAAAGGCTGCTGTGTCGGTCATAATAAACAACGAGAAACAGCCTCAAAGCTGTAGAAGACAAAACCTGACATCAGTGTCTGGCCACCAGCTGCCTCCCTCCCTCCCTACAAATACCCCAACAGTCACACCCGCAGTCTAGAGTAAACAAAAAGTTCTCCGTTAATTTGTTTAAGACAATTTATTTGTAAGTTACAATTTTCTGCATGCGTAACGCCTGAAGGTGGCAGAACATGCTCGAAACTGGAACCAATATTTTAAATTAAACATAAAAAAATAAAAGTTACTGGTAGCAGAAAATACATGTAAATAATTATCCCACACCAACGCGGTTACCAAACGAAGCTGGTATGGTCACAATAATTGCTCTACCATTTCTGTATTTGCCACATTGAAAATATTCTTAAATGCCCTTGTTGATGGGTTTGAGGTCTGTGGTCCAAGGATAGAATGAATAAATTTTTTCGGGCAGTGCATCGAACAATAATCTGATAACAGTGGCAAAAACGTTTACAGGTAGCATAGGTTTTGAATAGTTACAAAAACGAAATCCTTTATGTCCACAGACGCGAATCACAATCTTCCCGCATATGTGCGCTGATAAACTATCTTCCTAATTCCATATTAACTCCTGATAATAGTGTCTTTCGAGACTATGTTACCTGTAGAGTAATAAGTCTAATAGGAGACGGAGCACCGTCAGGTATGTACAGTGTCCATGCTGCTTGCCTGGTAGCAGGTTATCACCGGGCAACGTCCACAGCCATCAGCAAGATTAGGATCGAACGCGCCTGCTATGTCCATTCAGGCTGTCACTTCCTGGATGATGGATAGCTGCCGCTATAAGATCAGCATTGTCCATTGTATTAACTGTCAGAGAGGAGGATGTCGAACTACGTTTGGACGACTCTATATATTTGTTCTAGTATTTACACTCGTCGCACGAATCTTTCCTAACAATTCATTTGGTGTTCTGACAACTAAGTATCAAATTTCTGCTGGCGTTAGCTTGCATGCATGCTACAGTATTAATCTGACTGGAAATGGTGAATATTTAGTCGCTGAGCTGAAAATAGTGAATATTTAATCGCTTAGACACCATACCCTTCTGTGGCAATATTTTGATTACGAGCATTGAGTGCTATATAACGGTTTTAGAGAACCTCTACTCGTTCAGCACAGTGATCCATATGTGTTCCTTGTTTTCCATATATAGAGGAGTGACATCACAACCATTAACATCTCATTATGTAATAATGTAATAGACCCTCGAGAAAGGCTACATCTTCCAGTACTGTCACAGTATACATATTTTAAAGATCATTGCCATCAAAGAAGATTCAGCGAACATTATCGCATTCAATTGGTTCACAAACATGGAAGGCTAATTTCCTTACATCGTAAAGGCGGACAAGTGTCAACCTTTGGAAGCGTGGTTGGTACGCACATTAAATACTAGTAGTATTATTCTCAATGCAAGATAAAGAAAATTCTTACTGCCACTAATCGAATTATTTCAAAACGTTTGGCAGCTGGGACATAGCTAGATAACACAGCGGAGCTATCAATATTACACCCATGTCCGTTATGAGGTTTTCGAGATCCCAGGGAAATCTTTTTCTGCTGTTGACAATTTCTAAACTATGCTGTGGTATGGACAACACGTAGACGTAGTGTAACTACAATAGTCTTGGCTGTTGTGGTTCTCAGTTATTCCCGTAGCGTTTGGAACATAGATTTCTAAGTCTATAATCTAAGAATTGGTGCAGCCAATATCACTGGTGTTATCACAATATAAATTGACTAACCAAGGACACGGTCGAGACACGGATACAGGGAAACAAATCTTGCCTAATTCATACTCGATGACTGACGGAATGTAGAAGGAGGTGAGTTGGTAGGTAAGTCTTCTGGGTTCTATAAATACGTCCGGCAATGACCCATACCATCGGATACTGACGAAAATAGAGTATTTTTACAGATAAGCTGTTAATTCGGTGCACAAGCCAGTACCTCATATAGGACGGTGAATGTTAAACATAAACGAAACTAACATCAAAATTACTTCAAAGGAATGCAATAGGATCACTAGCATTTCAGTAGATACAAGCGATTCTTCAGACAGGCCATTCAGAATGTTCAGGATATTCCCTAAGGATTGCGTTTTTGTTACAGGAAAGTATGACCGCTGGACGATAGTGCGGAAATGCGTAAGGACTTTTGAAAATTTCATGTAGGGTACTGCAGTTCTCATGGATAAATGCAAAATAGTGCACATGACAGACAGAAAGAATCCGATGCTACTCCGTTACAAGCACAAACATAGGGCGTCTTACACAACAACTAAATATTAAGAAGTGCCTGTCGCACGAGCGCTCTGAAGTTGTTGTCTTACCGGCTGACAAAGGCAATGCTACAGTTGTTGTCTCCCATAAGGACTACAATGATAAGATTCAGAGCCTGCTAAATGACGATTCCTACCGGAAGATCAGCGTTGACCCTACAAAGAAGGTGGAGAACAAGATGAGGTCGCTTCTCAAGGACGCAGATTTACCGGAGGGTGACGCAAAGAAATTATTACCCCAAGGTCCGGTACCACCAAGACTATATGGACTCCCGAAGGTTCACAAAGAGGGGGTACCATTACGCCCCATTGTCAGCAACATCAGGGCACCTACATACTTGTTGGCCAAATACCTGACGGGAATATTAAGTCCTAATGTGGGTAAATGCCCTCATCACATCCGTAATTCCGTGGATTTTGTTAAACGCCTTGATAGCTTCAGGTTGGATGAGTCAGATATCATGGTGAGTTTTGACGTCGTTCCCTTGTTTACGAGGGTACCCCTCCGAGAGTCACTAGAATTGATTAGTCAGAAGTTCGACGAAAAGACCACTGAACTTTTTAGGCATGTCTTGACTTCCACGTATTTTCTTTTTAATGGAGAATACTACGAACAAACGGAGGGAGTCGCCATGGGTAGCCCACTCTCACCGGTGGTAGCAAATTTGTACATGGAGAACTTCGAGGAGGAAGCCCTGTCGTCATCCGAATGGAAACCTACTTGCTTTTTCCGTTACGTGGACGACACGTTCGTCATTTGGCCACATGGTATGGATAAACTCCTTGACTTCCTTACACATCTAAACACCATACACCCCAACATCAAATTCACTATGGAGACTGAAACGGAGGGTAAATTACGTTTCCTTGACGTCTTGGTCAAGAGAAGGGCTGACGGCACCATAGGTCACGGGGTGTATCGGAAGACAACGCACACTGATCAGTATTTCCACGCAGACAGCTGCCACCACCCTTCAAAGAGGAATGGGGTACTTAAAACTAGTACATAGGGCGCGCACTATCTCTGACGCAGAGAGTCTACCCAAGGAATTGGAACATCTGAGAACTGTATTTCGAAAAAAATGGGTACTCAGAGTGCAGATTCAACGTGCTCTCCGCCCAACCACTACAGCACAACCTGTGGAGATGGATGAAATCACGAGGGGGGAGGTAGGCACTGCGTTTATTCCATATACAGGTTCACTCTCGGGGAAAATCGCCCGCATTTTGAGGAAACACCGGGTCGGAACTGTGTTTTGTCCTCCGAATAAAACTCGTGCGCTGGTGGGGAGCCCGGTTTGAGGAAGCCCGGCGTGTACCAGATTCCGTGTCAATGTGGTAAGTCGTATATTGGTCAGACGATGCGTACCGTCGAGGATCGATGCCGTGAACACCAGAGGCACACTCAACTGATGTATCCGAGCAAGTCGGCGGTCGCTGAACATTGTTTGTCGGAAAATTACGCTATGGAGTATGAACGCACGAGGATTCTGGTACAGACGTCGAGAAACTGGGATAGCGTTGTTAGAGAGGCCATCGAAATTCGCACCAATGACGACCTCATAAACCGCGACTGTGGCTATAATCTTAGCAAGGCTTGGGAACCAGCGATTGGGTTAATCAAGAGTAAATCGAGCAAACGTATAGTTGTGACGACCACGGCGGACAGAGCCACCACACCTCCGTCATTTCAGACGCCGTCACAATCTGTTCCACCGCGCGACCGTGGCGCGGGGCGCGGACAGCGGAGGGAGCGCGCCACGGCCGGACGGTATTTAAATCGATCCCTGACGCGACCGAACCCACTTCCCTCTGAGCAGCCATAGCATACGGATCTCCGCGCCGGCAATTTCACAGGAGCTCAGTCCGTCAGTTCACCTGATGATGGCGACATGTATGATCGCCGAAATATTGTGCCCCGATGGACACTGTAGACTGGCAGTACACCCGTGGATATTTTGATTCTCATACATTTAATATGTCACTCCGAAACAGAGATTGCGCCGTTTGGAAATTTGCTCGAGAGTTCGAACCGTGTGTAAGTCCGAGACTCGAACCTGCAACCGATCCTTTCGTGAGTAACGATCTTAATTGCAGTGACAACATCGCACGCCAAAGACAGGACACTAAGTTTGAGTTCCAGTTTGTTGAAATGTTTCAACCTAGCACGTAGTCGATGCTGGAGAATGTGGTACCTATGTGTAGATGAAACTATAAGCGCAGGCCGTAAGTTGGACTAGGAAATCAAACCTGTCTACAGACGAGTGAGGAGGAACAAACAGATCGGTCGGTACCGTATACAGGTCTTTTTACAGTCTGTGAACCAAATCGACCTCCCTCGCTCTCCGCCGTCGCCCGCTTTTCCACCAGTCGTTTCTTTCTACTGTAAAATGGTAGAAGCCGATCGGCTGGAAGATAATATCGAGCCCCGGAGAAATGTAGGATCATGGGCGGGAAGGTGGAATAACAGACCCTATGACTTGTTTTAGAGGGTGTATTGAAGAGAGAGAAACCTAAATTTACAGCCTTTATAAATTTCGGAAAAGTTTTGCTTATGTCGAGTGGAATAAATTCTGTCACTATTTGACACTGTGAAATAGAGAGACAAGCTATCTGATGTGTTAATATGCATGGGTTAAAAATCCTACGTCATGATAGCGAAATGTCTTTATTGATATCTAGTTTCAATTCATTGATGAGCCATTTTGAGATGAATATGAAATTATTACTTTGTTCAGTGTACAGTCGTGGACAAAACGAGCGAGATCCCTCGTCTTTTCGTTATGCTGATCCTCACAGCTTTAAAGTCTGCTACACAGCATGACAGGTAAGGCGACGAAGTGCTACCAACATACTACGCACAGGCGTGGAATTGATAAACTGCCGGACTTTGTCAGTCTGTTCTCAATCATGGTTGTGACTATATTAAGCTGATTAGTGTGTTAAACACAACATGTAAATATAAGATAAAATGGAAGAAGAAACGCTAAGTAGTATGAACCGTACTAATAAAAATGAATTTCAGCTTATCCAGATAACATAACTGTTTTAGAAAGACAAAGTACCCCAGATCGTTACGAAGTAGCATTATGCGCATTCGGCCACGAAACGGTCTGTATCAACGTCCAGACCAATCATACTGGATTACCGTTGCTGACCTACCATGAAAGTGTGCAAATTTAGCAATGCGTGAAGATTCTTAACGAAATTCAGTTAAAAATCATTCAGTGCCACACGTAAGTCACTTCAGTTATTGACAGAAGCTGAAAAAGTAGGCAGTAACAAGTATGAAATTCTACAAGATTTTCATATATACATCCACAGGGCGCTGGTACAGAATAAAAGTAGCAATAAAATGTATTGGGGGCGCGAGAATTTCTTAAAATTGTTTTACTGATAGTCTATCTGTGTCCATCGAGATTAGAACCGAAAACAAACCAGACCTCCCTTGCAGTAGCAGACACCTTTCACTACGCTAGCAGACAACCCAGGCAGGCAGCCCTCTGTTATTACCCCAGACATAAATAAGCCGGCAATTTTCCGATGGAAATGGCAAAATGATCTCCAGTTTCTGTTGCATAGAACTTTCTGGACTCAAAAACAAGAATTTCCTACCTTTATGTCACAGCTTATGTGACAATCATTCGGGATGTTTATCGAAATAACAAAATACTATTATTAGCGAGTAAATTTAGTAGGATAATTCTGCACTACCCCAGGAAATAAACGGCTACATAGCTGCCAAATGTATTCTACAATGTTTCGAATTCTCCTTTAGACTCGTCACAGTCAGAAAACGTTCATTAGCCGAAGTGTTTCTTAAGCTAGCTAGCAATGGGAATGCTCGCACTTCTGAAACGTGGTGGCATTAATAATGGGATCTGAATTACCACCTGTATAGGCAAATGGATTTTATTTGCATTCCTGTAAACGTGATTTGGACCGAAAGGGTAGCTACGAGTAATATACTGATGTATCGACTGCAGTTAGAACATTTCGAATAAAGAATAGGGGGAATTATTTATGCGGCCCTCATGTTCAGTAACTGTCGTAGCTATTTTCGTTGTTAGAATTTCGTCACTGAAATCGGTAAAAATGGAACCCTAGTAGTCTCACTTTCTTGACCGTCTATCTGTCTGTGCATAGTATGTTGGTAGCACTTCGTCACCTTGCCTGTTATGCTGTGTAGCAGACTTTAAAGCTTTGCGGATTAGCATAACGAAAAGGCGAGGGGTCCCGCTCGTTTTGTCTACGACTGCACATCACCAGTAAACATTGCACATCGTTATAATCTGTCGAGCTGCTGAATTCCCCTTATTAAACTGAAGGATATTCTAGACGTGTACGTACCATAGGGAAAGGTTGTCATAACTTACAAACTACTCTTACAACGTAGGCATAAGGAATACATTTTACCAGCGATACGTCTCGTTTACAGCCGCACGTGAACTATGTAACAATTACCGTTGTCATCGCTTTGTATTACAGCACAAGTGTCACAATATGAACACTGGACTTACACTGACGGAAAGAAAACGCAACACCAAGAAGTAGTTGTGCCACATCAACTAAAGTTGAGAGACGTGTTTCTACATCTGAAAGAGGACGTCTATTTAAAATTCGTACCAGTCGCATAAGAGTGGCACAAACATCACCACAATGAGAATGCGGATCAGGTTGGCTTTAAATACACGATGTAACGGTCGTGAGTGCACTTTATGTTTGAGACTGGACGTCGTAAGTTGATGTTAGTCAAAAATGTCTTTAAGGTGACAAAGGCGCCATTATCAACTTCTCACTGAATTTGAACGAGGTCGTGTAATAGGCCTACGGGGAGCTGGACATTCCTTCTGCGATACTGCGGGAAAACTTGGCAGGATTATAGCCACTGTAAATGATTGCTAGCAGCGGTGATTACGAGAATGTACGGTTGCAAGAAGACTGGGCTTCGCTTGGCTAAGTTGCACTATCCAGAGGGAAGACTATGACTGGCAGGGCATGGCTCTGGCTCATCCTACTGCACCTGCAGCCGTAATTTGGGCAGCACTTGGCAACACGGTGACACAATGAGGTGTTACAAGTCGGTTGCTTCAAGGACTGCTCCCGGCCAGACACCCTGTAGCTTGAAATACACTTACCCCAAATCACCACCATTTGCGACTTCAGTAGTGCCAAGCGCGAGCTCGTTTGAGACCATGGTGTGGATGCGTTTTCCTATGAAAGCTGGTTCCGTGTCGATGCCGGTGATGGCCGTGTGTTTGTTCGAAGGAGACCATCTGAGGACGTGCACCCTATCTGTCTGCTTCCTATACACATTGGAGCTATACATGGCGTTATGGTCTGGGGTGGGGTTTCGTATCATAGCAGGCGCGCTCACGTGGTTATCCCACGCAACACTGACTGCATAATTTTACGTCAGTCTGATATTCGACCTGCTGTGCAGCCACTCATCAATAGTATTCCAGCTGTTGTTTTCCAGCGATAACGCTCGCCTACATACTGCTGTTGTAGCCCAACATGCTCTACAGAGTGCCGACATGTTGTCTTGGCACGCTCGATCACGAGATCTGTCTCCAGCCGACGATATATAGGACATCTTAGGACGACGACTCCAGTGTCATCCACAAACAGCTTTAATCGTCCCTGTATTGACCAACCAAGTGTAGCAGACCGAACTCCATCCCACACACTGACACCCGACACTTGTACAACACTATACACGGACGTTCTTATGCTTGCTTTCAACATTCTCACAGTTACACCTGTTACATTGTAGCATCATTTCACAATGGCAATGGCTTGTATCGCGCACGCATTAGCCTATGATCTTGCAATGTCAATCGTTTAAATATGTTATCTAAACATATGTATTTCCGAAATTTCATTACTCTACGTTAACAATTTCTTGATGTTGCGAATTTTTCCATCAATACATACATTTATAAGAAATGGCCAAAGTTGTGGAAGTCGTTTGTAACAAGTGACAACATTTTACTTTAATATGTTCAGGCCTAGACGATCCCTCAGTTTGATAGGAGGTATTCAGATCTATAGATCATGGCGATGTGTAAAGCCAGGACCTGATGCACACTGAACGAAATAATAATTTTGTATTGATCTAAAGATGACTCGTTAACGTGGTAAAACCAGTTACCTATAAAGATAATTTGCGATCGTGACCTACGATTTTTAATCCATCCAGTTTGGAACATATTATTTGAAATTCTGCAGGGTACGATAACCAGACTGCAGATATAAAAGTCGAAGGAAATGAAAGGAAAGCAAGGAAACAGTGATGAAGAAGGGAGTTAGTCAGGGTTATAGCCTACTCCCTATGTTACTAAAAGTGTGCAACGAGGAGACAGCAAAGGAGACCAAGAAGAAATTGGAAAAGGAATTAAAGCCCAGAAGCAGAAATAAAAAGTAATGTTATTAGATAGTAATATACTTCAGCTGACCACAGCAAAAGCATTTTGAAGTAATTCAATGTAATCCAGTTGAGTCAGGTGAATGTGAGGGTAATTAGGTGAGAAAATGGGAGTCCAAGGACTAATTTTTCGATTCTAACAGTAAAACAAGTAATGATGCCGAAATGAAAGAGGAATAAACGGCAGACTTTCAATAGCAAGAGAAATGTAAGATAAAATTGCTAACATCTAATGTAAATTTAAATGCTTGGGACTCTTCTCTGAAAGTATTTGGTTGGAGTGTACTGTTACATGGAAGCGGAACGTGGACGATAAACAGCACAGACCAGAGGTGAACTTGCGTGAATACGGGAGAATACTGAAGATGGGATTGGAATATCGCATAAATAATGAAGAGGTGCTGAGGCGGGTGGCACAGAAGGATGTTTATGGCACAGCTTTAGTAAAAGGAGGACTTGGGTAACGGCAGTCATGCTGAGATATCAAGAAACTGTAGAATTCACGAATGTTGGGAAGTGCCGGAAAGGGATTGGGGGGTAGGGGGTGAGGGGGGGGTGTTAAAGTTTTAGATGGAAACCAAGACTTGATTATTACGATCACGCTCAAATGAATGTAGGTTGCAGTACTTCTGCTGAGTTGAAGAGAATTGAAAAGCAGGTGGAACTGCATTCTACAGAGTAAAGACTACTGTTGCACTAGCAACAACAAAACTCAAATAAGCTTTAAAAGTGTTCCCTTCGTAATATAATTGACGGCATAAATTTTTTTCTAACAATTCACTTAAGTAACAGACACTGCGTTCTGCTTTAAATTTAATTTGCGTTCCAGGTGTACACAGCAGGCATTTCGTCAGTCGCTAACGAGTGAAGTGTCACCCCGTAACACCTGTCGACCTACAAATCCGCGCAAGTGCCTAGCGAAACGGCGCCGCCGTCGCTACCGCCTCTGAAGCGCGCGCGTGTGGTCGTTAACAGTTATTTGGTTACGCTCGTTTTCGCTCTGAGCAGTCACGATCGTTGCCAATAAAAGCGACCGCAATCATAAAACCCGCTAATGGACCGCATTAATTTGCTGTGCTTGTTAACGTTATTGTATGCTGCTTGCGTAATGACAATCACTCTTCGGCACCAATGCGCTGCGTAAAATCGAATACATGTAACATTCTATCAATTCCTCTCCCTCACCCCCTCCCCTACCCCAGACCACCACCAGCTATTTTCATGCATAACAGTTTTTAATACATTCATTGCAGTAAATATCACTCCACGAATATATTACGGGCCTCGATTGTTAGTAAAGCATAAACTATCTGCAGATGGATGTAGGTTGCTATTCCAGAACGTTTTACTGCGTGCACCCTACCAAACTTTAGTTCAAGCGGATCATTGATAAAGATATCGCAGAATGGTTAGACCGTTACAATTTTAGGCATTTTGAAAAATGTACAGCCCTGCATGAAATATCTCTGTAGGCAAACTTGTTTGAGACGTATAAAATGGACTGTAGTGCACGTAATACACATCACCTCGGCTCCGAGAGTTCCAGAACCTGGACAGAAAATTGGAATAGAGATCAACATAATTATCATTTCCACCCTTTTCATTGCTCATGAAAACCACCCATTGCATGTGGTACCACCATACAGAGAGATTGGTCCAGATTGGTGTACACTCCGGTATCTTTAATACCCAGTAGCACGTCCTCTTGCATTCATGCATGCCTATATTCGTCCTGGCGTACTATAGTTCATCAAGGCACTGTTGGTCCAGATCGTCCCATTTCTCAACGGCGGTTCGGCGTACATCCCTCATAGTGGTGGTGGGTCACGTCGTCCATAAACAGCCAATATATCCCACGCATGTTCGATAGGGTTCATGTCTGGAGAATGTGCTGGCCACTCTAGTCGAGCGATGTCGTTATCCTCAAGGAAGTCATTTACAAGACATGCACGATGGGGACACGAATTGTCGACCATGAAGACGAATGCCTCGCCTATATGCTGCCGATATGGTTGCACTATCGGTCGGAGGATGGCATTCACATATTGTACCGCCGTTACGGCGCCTTGCATAGCCACCAGCGGCGTACGGAGACTGATTTAATGTCACCCCAAAGCAGCAGGGAATCTCCACCTTGCTGCACTCGCTGGACAGTGTGCCTGACCGCGTTGCCTCCAAACACGTCTCCGATGATTGTCTGGTTGAATGCATATGCGACACTCATCGGTAAAGAGAGCGTGTTGCCAATCCTGAACGGTCCATTCCGCATGTTGTTGGGCCCATCTGTACCGCGCTGAATGTTGTCGCGCCGGCCGGAGTGGCCGAACGGTTCTAGGCACTACAGTCTGGAACCGCGCGACCGCTACGGTCGCAGGTTCCATGCCTCGGGCATGGATGTGTGTGATGTCCTTAGGTTAGTTAGGCTTAAGTAGTTCTAAGTTCAATGGGACTGACGACCTCAGAAGTTAAGTCCCATAGTACTCAGAGCCATGTGAACCATTTTTGATGTCGCGGTTGCGAAGATGGACCTCGCCATGGACGTCGGGAGTGAAGTTCCGAATCATGCAGCCTATTGCGCACAATTTGAGTCGTAACACGACGTCCTGTGGCTGCACAAAAGGCATTATTCAACATGGTGGCGCTCCTGTCAGTATTCCTCTGAGCCATAATCCGTAGGTAACGGTCATCCATTGCATATTAGCCCTTGGGTGGTCTGAGCTCGGCATGTCATCGACAGTCCCTGTCTCTCTGTATTTCCTTCATGGCCGAAAATCGGTTCACTCCGAAACGCTTAGACATTTCCCCTGTTGAGAGCCCTTCCTGGCGCAAAGTAAAATGCGGGGGCGATCGAACCGCGGTATTGACTTGTTTAGGCATGGTTGAACTACAGACAACAAGAGTCGTGTACCTCCTTCCTGGTAGAATGGCTGGAAGTGATCGGCTGTTGGACCCCCTCCGTCTAATAGGTGCTGCTCATGCATGGTTGTTTATATCTTTGCGCAGGTTTAGTGACGTCTCTGAACGGGGAAAGGAACTGTGTCTTTGATACAGTATCCACAGTCAACGTCTGTCTTCAGGAGTTCTGGGAACCGGGGAGCTGCAAAACTTTTGTGATGTATGTAGCTTCATAAAATTCAAACATTTCGAAGAACGTATCCATATCTCGATGATAGAAAGAACTACTACTGTGAAGTACAGAAGGAGTATCTGAAAGATAAAAGCAACGAGGCGAACAGAGATGACAGTTTTATTCAGAGACAATATTTACTTTCAAGTGACTGAAATTAATAATGGCCTTGTGGAGATCACAAAAGGCGAGAAATGACGTGTGATCACGACGATCGACTGTGCGAGCACTGAAACGTGTTACCATGCTGGACACAATGTTGATAAGGAGTCTTGTGGTCTCCATTACTCTCACTAGCGCCGTAGACAACTGCTGAATGGCCGTTGGCATGTGAGGACGTGGTTTTGGTGGGTATAATTGAAACGTCCTCTTTGAAAAATTTATGAATGACTGTGCTGATAAAGCTATTACATTATTTGATTTTGAAACAGCTGAGCAGAACTGAACGTACTCAGACATTTCGCTCTTTACCTATTGTGATCAACACTAAACTGACACACAATATTTTTAGCGCAACACAATCTGACTTTCAAAAATCCCCAAAAAGAATGACCCTGACTAACAATAACCTATACCTTTTATGAATCACTTACCTCACAAAAATCTTCGTTACTCAAACTACTGCAATACAGCCTGCGCCAATACTGCCAGCTGAATAAAAGATTCTGACTACTGAAAGCACTAACTACTGATAGGCATAGTTAGCAAATGAAAGATTTTGATAGAGAACAAACAATGTATTTACCTTAATAGTGTTCAAAAGGCATTATATATATATATATATATACATAATTTACTGCCTCTGATGGACACACGTCCAGATCATCCGCTCTCAGAACTCCGCCATCTCTCTCCCTACATCCACCACTGCAGGCGGCTCACCTCCAACTGCGGAACGCTAAGTGATGTTCACACCCAACAGCGCAACACAACAATAGTAAATATTCCAACCATACAAACCAGCCACAGACTGCACACAGCACAGTCAGTGATTTTCATACCGAGCTCTACGTGGCGTTATCAACATAAAAACCTAAACAGCGTACTTGGCGTTACCAACATAAAAACCTAAACATCCTACTTACATAATGCTGTATGGGCGTACTTAACTCGACATATGAGTTAAGTACGCCCATACAGCATTATACCTACCAAAACTAGAACATCCGGACCACCAAAACGACCATGTTCAACTATTTTCCTGGGCCCATCATGTGATCACGCCTCTCACCATACGAGGGTGAAACGCCCGCTGAATCACGCACGGCTAACGGTTAATTACGGTTGTGAAAGAGGCAGAGGGAGTTACGGTCGGATTCATTTCACAATTGTAATTTATTATCATTAAGTTCACAAATACACTTTTGAAAGAATTAAATTTGCTTCGCTGATGAAGGCCTCCAAACTGATGGTTTAGAATAAGTTCAATTTTGAAAAGACATGACACACAGTTAAATTTACGAATAAGGTAAATCGTATACATATATGAGTTGAGCATGCGGAGCGGCTGAAGGGCGCCGGATTAAATCTTCAAAATTCGAAATATACTATGATGGTTACTGAAGGCACAAGGCCACAATGTTTTAAGATGCTAACAGGGCTGATGGCCCGCAAGGTGCGCAGAAATTGATAAACAAACGAAATAAGATGGCTGAGAGCCGCAAAGTTAAATTTTGCAAATTAAGGAAATATACACTGCAACAATCGGTAAAACAGTACATTAAGTTTAAAAATTTCCTTTTTGCAACACCAACGGTGGAAGGCCCACAGTAACTTGTAAAATCTTTCAGAGGAAATTACAATAACCTTTCAAGGGCAGAAGGCGATATTGTTTGGAGTTGAAGGAAACTCTGAGAACATGTTTCCAGGGCTGAAGGCCCACAACTATCATCGCCAAATTAAAAATACAGTTAAATTACAACAACATTAACACTGCCAAAAGGATAATTAAGAGAACGGCGCTCGGGAGTCTCCAGTGGATCGGTCTGCCGTCGTTCACTTAGGCGAGACAGGTGGTCACTCCAACTACGCTTGACCCGTCAGAAGCAAACCAGGGCCAGCCACGGACCGATCGACACAACGACTTACTTGCCATCAATCAGTACATGAGAACTCAAACAATAAATCTTAAGAACTTGATAATCCACAATGATGTATGTACTAGCTGTCAAAATTACACACCATGTTGGACAGCGACAACAGGTGAGGAAAGGATGCTGCCTGAAATTACGTTAGTGGTCACGGCAGGTAACCTGAACACTAACAGCCATAAGTCACAAAATTCCGCTGGTACAGTTGAATTTGAAATACGGTAATACAGTTAACTTTACCCAAAAAGAACACTGCCTCAATTTACGTCATGACCAGGGCAGGTAACCAGAACACTAACGGCCACAAGGCAGAAAATTCCGCTGGTGCACTCGACTATGGATAAATCAATTTGATCAATTCCACCTGACGTCGGCTATCTCGGACACTTCACTCGTTGTTGCTCACAGGAAAACCTCTACAACAGAAACGTCGGAACCAACAAGGAAATGCTCAAAACCACTCAACCTTCACGGCCTGGGTCGGTGAACCACGACGATCGTAGCGTTCGGCCAGCTCCACACACGCTCCGACACTGCGCAAGGACCACCGGCGGACACAGGTAACTGCACCGCGTGGAGATAACTTCCCGCAGCAACCGACCGATCTGCTTCAGAATGCCGACAACATTTAAAATAGTCATCAGTGAAACAAGCATCAACTACACACACAACCTGACAAACACTTGCACGAAGACCTGAATGATACCCAATAGTAACTAAGCACGCACGAAGACAAATCAGGAAATCGATGTACACACACACACACACACACACACACACACACACACACATACAGCCGACTCATGAACGATCGGTGAGCCAAAGCGCGTCGTCCGGTTGGACGGCCGACTGACGATCCACCAAGAATGTCGTCCGGCTCAAGTGATGCTTGGCGACAGTGGTCGGGCGAGCCATGTCGACGCAGACCTCACTGCTGCTCCAACCCTACTGCACTAGTGCCGCATTGCAACTCCCCATATGGCAGGTCCGGACTGCACTCTACAGGATCAAAAGTATTTAAACCGACAAACTCTGGGAGGTTGTAGGGGACATCAAAACAAATATTTTTCCCTAATGTCATTTTTTCCTATGAAGAGTATTTAAACCGGTAGAGGAAGATTTCTCTGGCGGCAAATTAATTAAACCAGCAAAAACTTTTCATTTTTTATGACCAAGAGACAAGACATTAACACAACCCAATTTCAATTCCAGTAGATTTTCAAAAGTGCCTCCACTGATACGTAAACGAAGGTTACACCGTCGGATCATGTTGTGTCTGACATGGGCAAAAACCACAGAAGTATCCTGAGTTGTTCCTGCTGCAGCTACTACAATCCAGGCAATCAGATCCTCTTCTGATGCAACAGGAGTTGCGTAAACAAGGTTGCGCATCTCTCCCCACACGAAAAAGTCCAGAGGGGACATATCTGTGGCTCAAGCAGGCTGTGGTACAGGACCACCTCCGCCAATCGACGTTTCTGCGAACCGTCGGTTCAGGAATCGACGCACACGACGAATGAAATGTGCTGGCACCCCGTCTTGTTGGAACCGCATACATTGTCCTGTAGGGAGCGGTACGTCTTCCAGCAATTCTGGCAATGCTCTGGCGAGAAAATGATAAAATTGCCTGCCATTTAATGGCCTAGTCAGCAAATTAAACAGCCCCTAACAGCCACCGACCCACACACTAACGGAGAACCGCAGTTGATGAGGGCTAGTCACTGTGGCATGTGGGTTATCCTCACTCCAAACATGCGAATCGTGCATTTGGAGACTCCATCAAGCCCGAATGTTGCTTCATCGGTAAACAACACACAGGATGGAAATGTAAGATGCTTTTCACATTGTTCCAGGTACCACTGTGAAAACTGTTCTCTGGGGGGATAATTAACTGGTTCCAGGTTCGGGACACGCTGAAAGTGAAATGGACGTAACAATTGCTCTCGAAGAACTGTTCGTACATTCGTCTGATTCGTCCCCATATGACGTGCAATTGCACGAGTGCTGGTTGAAGGCTCCCGCTCCACATCCTGCAAGACAGATTCTTCAAATTTTGCATTCCTACCGTGCGACGGCATCGCTGTCCAGGTATTCTGCTAAATGATCAAGTCTCACGCAGACGTTGGTACACAGCAGAAAGGGTCGTATGATGCGAGATACGGCGATTAGGATACTGTTGTTGATAAATCCGCTGTGCAGCTCGTCCATTGTGGTGCGCTACGTGGTATGCACCAACCATACTAGTGTACTCACTCCAGGTGTATCGCTCCATTAGCAAACAGAGACAATGCACTACTACACTGGTGGAAAGCAGTTGCCTGCAACTGAAGAGCGTTATACGCTCTCTAACAACTGAAGAGCGTAATACGGCCTCCATCGGTTTAAATAATCCTCATAGAAGAAAATGACATTGGGGAAAAGTATTTGTTTTGATGTCCCCTACAACCTCCCAGAGTTTGTTGGTTTAAATACTTTTCACCCTGCACACGCGTTCCAACCGACTGGCAGACCCGAACTCGTAACCCGAACCGCCCTGCTGGTACCTTACAACTGTCTGCACGACAGACGACAACCGGGAAGTAGTAGCAGTCGAGCCAAGATACTAAGAGAGGGGATATATCGATACGCGCTGCTAGCGCCGGTCACGGTCAGGCAAAGCAGCAACTCAGTGACAGTAGTAATTTAAATTAACGTAGTGAGGTGGAAGTACGTTAGAAACAGGGTGTAACTACATGAGGGCGGGAACACAAGCCACGCACGGCTCAGAGGATAGATCCAGAATTACTATTCTGATTTAAACTGTTCTCATCCAGGACGAACATATGAGTCCACTCTTCGTTGGTCCAATCCTTACGTTATTGGCAACATCGCGAGCGCCGCCACCGATGTGCAGGAGTCAACGAACTGGTCCTCGGGAAAAGAGACCACCGCTGTAGTCACCGTGTAACTGTGGAGTCTGACAGAGCATGCCTTGCAGTCCTGTTAAATGCAGTTCCAACTGCACCAGTTGTTTAACGCGGATCCCTTCTTATTTGTTCCACAATGTAGCGGTCATCTGCTGATGTAGTTGACCGTGGTCGACCACCTACTCTCCTTCGGGCAGCAGTACCTTTGCTCAGAACGCTCCTTATGCACGTGAAACATAGCTGTAAGCATTACCAAATTCCTGGGCTACGAGCGTCACACTTAACCCTTCTTCCAGGTTCCTGATGAATCTTCCATGTTTGGTGTCATGAGATGTCTGTGGGCCATGTTATAATGAAGGACACCATCACCCTTCCTTTTGCAGTTCCTTCAAATGACTCGTGTTGTGGACCCTACTCCATTTAGAGTCAGTGTGTGCGACGTTCAGCATTCTGTGAATGAGATGGAGACGTCTGGAAACATGCGCCCGCACTTATATTCATTTCCACCGACTACTTAATATGGTATGTTACTTTGCCTATGTCACAATTAAGATTTGTAGAACAGTATATTTACGAATTGTGGCTATGAGATCTGTGCAACACCTATGTGTTAAAGGCAAATACCAAATCCAGGTTTACTGTTAGTTTATTACTAATCGGAGATCAAAATGCTTTTGTACTAGTGCTTTCCTAAATAAATATACACTGCTGAGTTTCAAAACGTCGACTCTTCACCTTTCGAAATACGAGAGGCTTTAATTTTTTTTAAAGCAGGTTAGTGTTTTTCCGATTTCCAAAACACCATATTATTCTTCACTGTTTTGGCTACAAAACGCTATTTTTTAACATATTCTCCGTTGAGTGCGATGGTCTTACGCCACCATACTGGGAGGGTCAGTGTGAACATGGTACCACTCCACTGGTCGACGTTGGAGGCAACGTCTTGCTGTATCAATAACCCCCTCATCATCCACGTACTGCTTCCAGCTATGTACATCCTCCATTGGGCCAGACCAATGGAAGTCGGAGTGGATGAAGATAAACAGTCCAACAAAGTTCTGTGAGCTCCTGTCAGGTGCGCAGTCTTGTGCAATGTCTTGTGTTGTCAGGAGAAATTTGTTTGTGTTTTTGAGGCGACGAATGCGCTGCAGACGTTTCTTCAATTTCCTGAAGGTAGCACAATATACTCCAGGGTTGATTTTGCACTACGATGGAGGACGTCAAACGGAATAACCCCTTCAGCGTCCCATCACTTTGCGGGCTGAGAGTGTGTGGTTGAACTTTGTCTTCGGAAGACAGTTGTTGTGGCGCCACTCCGTAGATTGCTGTTTTGTTTCTGGTTCGAAGTGATGAATCCATGATTCATCGCCTGTGAAGATGTTCGATGAAAAGTATGTCACGATCAGCCTCGCAACGCGCAAGCAATTCCGCACGTTTCTCTTCATGATCTTCTGTTAGGAGGCAAAGAACCCTGCGGGCACACAGCTTTGAGTATCCTAACTGGTGGACGAGTGTGTCAGCACTGCCAACAGAGACATTCAGTTGTGCAGCCAGGTGGCTCATTGAGACCTGTCGATCACCTCCTGTGAGAGTGTCAGCAAGTTCCAACACTGCAGGAGTCACAGCTGTGTGCGACAAGAAGCTGGCACACTAGAGATCGGTTAGGCTTCCACGACCTTGTTGCGAAATGACAGACGCCTCGCCAAACGACTCACCGTGGTTTTGCTCACTGCCAGGACTCCGTAGACATTCCGTAAGCGCCTATGAATATTTGCGAGAGTCTGGCTCCCTCCCCCCCCCCCCCCCCCCCAAGAAAAAAGTTGAGAAAAAACTTAATGACAATTCTCTGCTCGCAACGCATCTCCGTTACAGATGCCGTTGTTAAGGCTAAGTATAGCGGTACCAGCTGTCGGAACTTCATGAAACTACAGAGACTGAAGCAGGAATATTCCATTATGTACCACAACAACTCCACGTTTTTCAACGGAACTTGGCCGAGAAAATAGAGTGTTGCGTTACTTATTGTGCACCCCCATAGATCCAGCTGAAACGAACACTGGATAAAAAAAAAAAAAAAAAAAAAACAGTGACAGCACACTCTCCATGGTGATATAGAAGAAAGGACAACACTTGGTTACTGCAGTTGTTGAAACAAACTTTTCCGTCTCTGCTCGTAAACCTAAATGACTTGGCCCAAGTCCTGGCAAGGAAAAAAATCCTAAAACTACAAGTCTGTATGCGTCTTCTACGCAATGGGGTTAAGTGCCTCATTGGGCCATCGCTGCACTCGATGGCTCGTAAAGTCAAATACTTACTGTGTTGTTTGGCTCATTGAAAACTAGCTGTTTCATGTTTCACTGAGAGCTATGTCCTTGGGCGATGTACGCAGCTCCCTTCGCTACGTTTTCTTGGCATTTGAAAGATGGATCTGCATGGCTTAAAAGCAGAAATTCCTGTCAGGATTGAAGCAGTTTTTAATTAACGATCTTACGTCGTTTTACACGGCTACGACCTCCACACTATTTTGTACAACTTCGTTCAATCTAATATAATGTTGTAGGCTTCTGCGGTCAGAGTCAGTTGACGTAAAGGTTTTCTAGCTTATCTAAAGAAATAATACTGGGTGGGCCAGCGTTTAGACCACGGTTACGGTGGCCTTCTTTTCGGTCTACTGTCCAGTTTTGTACGTCATGAAGCGGCACGGTGACCAGAAGACTTTTATATCAATTAATTCAGACTAGTGAATCGGAAGGGTAATTTTCCGAGCGAGAACAGGGCACTTAATCGATTTTGTTGGAAGATCGCCTACCCTCAATCGAAAGGTTCATATGTTTATTAACACTCTGCCGTCCGGCGGCACAACAGTGGTGCGCGCGAAATAGCGATCAACGGCCGGCGACAGCACATTGTGTCGGGTGCGTAGTATCGCTGAGTGGCCGGCGACACCACAGCGATGACGTGAGCATAGTATAGCGCAGTGGCCGGTGACAGCACTTAATTATCTTTTGTATTCTGTTCGTGTTTTGTTTTGGTAACAATAAGGTACACAAGTCAACAAGTTTTTTGCTTTTATAAGCACTTGTGCCCTTTCATCATGACGGACGAAAGTGACGATACGATTATTTACGATGAATGAGCGGACGTCTTGTCTGACATTCCGGACGGCTTGGCTGATTGGGAAGAAGACATTGGATATAAGAAAAAAATGGAAGTGAAAGATAGTGAATTACGTCCAAGAAGAATTCACCGAACGCTACGATTGGCAACTGATTCGGATGAATCAGACGAAGATGACAGTGCACAATAGTCAGACTTTAATTTACCAAGGACCAATAACAAATTTGAAGAATCTCCGGGTCCAAAATATTTCCCAAAGATACACAGAGCTTCGAGGATATCGTAGAATTATATAATGGGAACGATCTATTTGAATATATTAGCAATGAAACCAACAAGTACTACAGTCAAATTGCAGGAGAAGGAAACTGGAATGTTAACGTTACGGGACCCGAACTTATAAAATGGTTTGGGCTTGCCATCCTTACGGGAAGTGTAAAAGAATGCAAGGATTGATGATTATTGCTCAACGAATCCGTTGATAGACACACCGATATTTCGCAAAACGATATGCTGCAACCTATTCAGGCAAACATTATAGTTTTTACGTTTCTCCGACAACAACAATAAACCAGATACTGCCGATCGGCTTTTCAAAGTCCAATTCGTAATTGATTATTTTTCAAAACATCTCGGTGGATGAAGGAATGATCCCGTGGCGTGGATGGTTAAATTTTAAAGTTTACAATCCGTCGAAAATACTCATTCGGATGCTGTGTGATTTCCTCATTCAAGATATATTCCGGCACTGGACAGTCTTCAGCAAAAACAGTGGTGGAACTATTGACATATCCTTATGGAAAGTGGCATCAGCTCTAAATGTATAATTATTATAACAGTGTAGAACTTGCAGATAAGTTACCTGAAAGGAAAATTCGTTACGGCAAAATAGAGGACTTCCGGAAAAATTAAAGTGCGTAAAAGTCAATGTGTTTGAAGCTTGTCATCAATGGAAAGGTGTACTCGCACAAGTGTGGAGAGCTTCGAAAACTAAAACGATACGAATGATCCCTACAATACATATTGCCACTTTGACTGACACTCGGAGAAAATGTAAAAAAATCAATCACACAATAAAAAACCTGAAAGTGTATTATACTACAACAAATACATGAAAGTAGTGGATCAGGCAGACCAATATTTGAGTTATTACCCTATACGCAGAAAACTATAAAATGGTCAAAAAAGTCTTGCATGTACTGAAGTAAAAATGTTGTCATTGCATGATCTTTCCTTTCGGAATCCGATTTGGTTTTCAACGTCCATCAACATCCCCACTACCCTGTCTTCTAGAATCCAAACCTACAGTTTACCAATAGAGTTTGTAACAAAGATTCCGCGTTAATTTCTGCACATCTTCTTACTTCCTTTCTTATAAAGTGGACATAGATGTGGTTGATTCCATCCTTTGAGCACTTTTTCTCCCTCTTAATATGTAAGCATTAAACAAATTACTGAAATATTACCATAAAATTCTCAGTCCATACCTCTCTAAATATGTTGGTGTGATTCCTGTACCGTGAGATTTTCCATTTTACGTTCCTTTCACGTATCTTCCTCCTTCCGCTGTAGTTACTGGGTCCACATCTCCCACAGATAATTTGTGCTCGAAATCCAATCCTAATTCTTAATATCACATTTTCTTCTCCATATGTAATGTCTTGAAGTAATTTCCCATTCAAGCAGTTTTCTATAACCACGCTCAACAATGTTCAACGAAATCTGACCACAGCTACCTGATACCTCCCTGGTCTTTTTCTTTTTTATCTGCGGTTGTTTCTCCGCGTTTCCATTTCACAGTCACATCAACAATTGTCGATTTGTTCTGTGGCTCGAAATGCCCCTGACGGATTTTTTCCCTCTGGGACATCCAATGACTAGCGCTCTCTCAGTAAGCTCTCGTGATCGACAAATTCTGCTGTTACTGCTTCTCTTATAACAAAATAGCCATAGCCTCCAATACTCCCAGTCTCCTTTTACACTAGCGGGCCCACCTCTCGTGACATCTGCTAGTAGTTTTCACATTACTTAGGATAACGCTCAGTATCAGCGTAGCCGGACGTACAAGGAACGTGTATCGGTAATGTTATAAGAACAGTGTTACATCGATGTACGAATATCGCTATTTTCCCTACATTAGACATTTACGCTCCATGTATTGAAGCCGTCTCTATTTGCATCGTGCAGCGACAAAATATTTTGGATTCTTGAATGGGGGAGAATTGAACGCGCTCTACTCGCCAGCGAGGAGTTCTAGTGGTACCGTAGCTGGAGGCTATAAGACGCCACCTGCATTATTCACTGAACGAGCGGGGCGCGCCGCGACGCGGCGTTCCGGGGAGGGGGCAGCTGATGCGACGCAGACGCCAGCGCAACCGGTTCGCCGCAGTCCGCGGCCCGCCTAGTGCTCCCGCGGGCCCCGCCACGCCGGCTTTAACTGCGAACTGCGCGATCCTGAGGATGCAACGACCGCCGAAACTGCGTCTCGCCTAATGCGGCGACACTCCGAGAAGTGAGTTTCTCCGCCAGCGGTGCGGAATCAATTCCCGCGGAGTCAGAGATGGAAGGAACGAGCTCTACTCACGCATCCGTGCCACTCACAAAATTTTTCTGCTCTACAGGGTTGAAAACGTTTGAGCCTTACAGTACGTCTTATACACTACCGGCCATTAAAATTGCTACAACAAGAAGAAAGGTAGATGATAAACGAGTATTAATTGGACAAATATATTATACTAGAACTGACATTTGATTACATTTTCACGCAATTTGGGTGCATAGATCCTGAGAAAACCAGTAAGACCACCTCTGGCCGTAATGACGGCCTTGATACGCCTGGGCATTGAGTCAAACAGAGCTTGGATGGCTTGTACAGGTACAGATTCAGCACGATATCACAGTTCATCAAGAGTAGTAACTGGCGTATTGTGACGAGCCAGTTGCTCGGCCACCATTGACCAGACGTTTTCAATTGGTGAGAGATCTGGAGAATGTGCTGGCCAGGGAAGCAGTCGAACATTTCCTGTATCCGGAAAGGCCCGTACAGGACCTGCAACATGCGGTCGTGATTTATCCTGCTGAAGTGCAGGGCTTCGCAGGGGTCGACTGAAGGGTAGAGTCACGGGTCGTAACACATCTGAAATGTAACGCCCACTGTTCAGAGTGCCGTCAATGCGAACAAGAGGTGACCGAGATGTGTAACCAACTGCACCCCATACCATCACGCCGGGTGTATGGCGATAACGAATACACGCTTCCAATGTGCGTTCACCGCGATGTCGCCAAACACGGATGCGACAATCATGATGCTGTAAACAGAACCTGGATTCATCCGAAAAAATGACGTTTTGCCATTCGTGCACCCAGGTTCGTCGTTGAGTACACCATCGCAAGTGGTCCTGTCTGTGATGCAGCGTCAAGGTTAACCGCGGCCATGGTCTCCGAGCTGATAGTCCATGCTGCTGCAAACGTCGTCGAACTGTTGGTGCAAATGGTTGTCGTCTTGCAAAAGTCCCCATCTGTTGACTCAGGGATCGAGAGATGGCTGCGCGATCCGGATAAGATGCCTGTCATCTCGACTAGTAGTACGAGGCCGTTGAAATCCAGCACGGTGTTCCGTATTACCCTCCTGAACCCACCGATTCCATATTCAACTAACAGTCATTGGATCTCGAGCAACGCGAGCAGCAATGTTGCGATACGATAAACCGCAATCGCGATATGCTACAATCCGACCTTTATCAAAGTCGGAAACGTTCAGTTTGTGTATGAGAAATCGGCATGTCAGCACGTTGTAGGTGTCACCACCGGCGCCAAACTTGTGTGAATACTCTGAAAAGCTAATCATTTGCATATCACAGCATCTTCATCCTGTCGGTTAAATTTCGCGTCTGTAGCACGTCATCTTCGTGGTGTACTTATTTTATTGTCCAGTAGTGTAATTTACCGATGACCACTCCCCCTCCCCTTCCCTGCCAATTTCCTGATTCCTTAAAGAATCGAACAACACCACTCATTTCACGCACCTCGATGTTGATGATGTCATATTTCCTGAACTATGTGTTGTACGCTTACATAATTTTGCAGCTACGTTCAGTGATATATGTGGATTGTCTCCGCAAAGTGTGTTGTGGATACAGAGTTAGCTTTAAGGAAGTGATAGATTATAATGTCATGTCTGATGCGGAAGTTGTACTGCATGAAGAACGAAAGTATAGTAAGAGATATACTCTTTTCCTTTCTTTGTTTCGTGGAGATGGGGGAGGGGGAGGAAAAGTTTCGATGTACGTTTTAAATTAAGTGTAGTGTTTGTTGAAAGTTGCTCAGCACTTTCTTTCTCAAGTACTAGAAGATCATAGTCTGGGAAATTTGCGCACCATGAGTTATGTTGCCCAAAGAGATATTTCTAACTAGTGTACTTGACTTACTATGGTAAAGCTTTATTATGAGAGTATAACGTTTAATGAATGGGTTATGACAGTATTTTAAATTTTTAAATCCAGTCAATAATTGTACGAAATACTGAAAATCTAAGTTGACTTGGCTGTGGAGACAGTTAGGGCGCCTGCAACTGGAATGGATTATTGTTACGAGTTTACTAATACTGATTCGCTCCCACTTCTCAACAAGTGAGTTTGTATTTCTGATAACGTTTTCTTTTTAAACTCGCTAATAGTTAAGAGAAGCACTGAATACGTTAGTAGGTCAGTGCACACAAGAAGAATATGTCCGCTGTAATGTAACAGGTCGACGGCAAAAGTATAAATATGATTTCATTTGTGGCATGGATCAGAGCAGAGAAACATTCACCAAATAGGTTTCATAGGAGTTCAACGTGCTATGATCCGCCGTCATACACGATTATGATATCACGGGAGCGATAAAGTTGAACATTTGTTAGAGTATTATTTATTTATTTAGCATGTGGTTTAGAAAATCTCATATGATCACATATAATATACGAACAGTAGTTAAAAAGGCCTAACGAAGCATGAAAGCGTAAAAGCTTAGTCTGAAAAACTAAAGGTCATAAACTGTAAATGTAACAGGTAATTATAAATGTAACACGAAATGAGAACTTGATCCACAGCCCTAGTGATATTATTCAATGAAGACATTTCAGTCACACACGATCCAGCAACTTTAATGCGACCACATGTCAGAAGGTTGAATAACCACCATTGGCAGCGCATACGTGCAGGAAGAGAGTCAGTGAGGTTTTGGAAAATACCGACATGGATATGGAGCCATGCCAACTCCATTAGAAGCGAGCTGCGCTATCTTTCTCGAGCGAGGATCCATGGCGCGAACAACCCGATCCAAGCGGACGCATAGGTTCGCGATTGGATTTTAATTTGGGGAGTCTCGTGGCCAGGGGAGTACGGCAAACTCGTCCTGATAATCGTCTGACTGCGCACGCGCACCGCGAGCTGTGTGACACGCTGCATTTCCTGCTGATAGATGCCATCATGACGACGGAGAAACAAACAGCATGCACAGGCGGATACGGTTCGAAAGGATCTATCATGCTTGTGTTGATCCACTGTGTCTTCTAGAATGATGAAATCACCGAGGGAAAGCCAAGGAAACAGCCCAAAGACTAAAACGCTCCTTCCTCCGGCACGGATGTTTATGACGATTGTTGCAGCGCTATACACGCCGACGACAACCTGTCCGATCAAGCACAAAAGGCAATTCGTCTGAAAAGGCCGCCCTTGCCCACTCAATGGACGTCCAGTTGCGGGGTTGGCATGAAAAATTCAAGCCTTCATCTCCGATGAACCGTAGTCAGCAAGGGAGCATGAACCAGACACCTGCTGCGAAGGCCCATATGCAGAAACGTTCGTTGGACGGTCGTTGAGAATACACGGTTAGTAATGTATGTAAGTTTTTTTGCCGCTATTGTGTTCAGTTAAAAATGCCGGGCTGAAAGGCTTGGTCGATGCATAAAGCTGTACCTAATATTTTATCTCAGGCTGCGGGAGACATCTTCAGACTTTACCTCTGAAGATGTCTTCCGCAGTCGGAGACGAAACGTTACGGTAAAGTTTTATGCGTCGACCACGGCCTATCAGCCCGGAGGTTTCAACTGAAGGTTGTTTGTAGCCCCTTGGTTCATCTGGGCCGCCTGTTGCTGAACTGTTGCACGTCGTTTCACCCGTAGACATCTCTGCAGACATCGTTCACCCCTGTCGCCTTTGACTCGTTGTGCACCAAACTTGCCTCTCTTTTGGTTTAGGCTATTTTCCCACTCGCGGAAGTAGTTTAGAAAATTATCCGTCTGGGAAATGTTTCCACACTTGGCCCGGAAGTCAATAACCATGCCCTTTTGGGCGTCAGATAAATCGCTCCATTTTCGCATTACAGTACTCTAAGTGTTTGGCTGCACTGCACTGTTTTCCATGTCCCCCCGACACACTTTATATTCTCTCCACTGCTATTACTTCCACCTTCCGTCTGTCAATAATAATTGGACGTCAGCGTCGAACATAGGTGGTGGTCACATTTACCTGACTGGCTTTATGTATACGACGGGATCTTGAGTCAAACTGAAGCAGATGAAATGATGAAAGAACTGGACAATAAAGAGGCATTCTTATGTGCTGTGGTAGGTATAGTCTCCATTGACACCAACTGACTTTTTGATGATGATGCCTCTTCCTATTGGCATAGCGACTCTGCCGATATTGCGTAGATTATTTTCTCTAGTTGATGCTGGTTCATATTTTGCGGTATATGTTGAAGCACAGGAGTATCTCTGTGAAGCGAAAATCGGAGACACATATTGGCGAGGATCCCTCTCTACTGAATTTGTTTTGATAGGGTTTGGTGGCAAAATTGGCAGCAAGTGACTGTCAGACTTTTAAGTACTGAGTGGTTCTGGAAAGCAGTATGACTATTTTCAAACTTTCGGACAAGTGGTGAATTGATTGCAAACGCTGGCTTTCTATTTTCGCGTATTCTCTGACAAGAGCACGGTTGTGTCTTATTTGGGATTGATGAAATTGCTTGAGTATTGATATCCAAGAGGAATGTTGCACGTAATTGCATATGGTGCAGTTTAATATATCTTCCTTCTTCGGAAGGACGCCATTGAGCCACTCTCGTCATGAGCGTTGAAGTACGAAGAGTAGAGATAGAATATCTTGATTTACTTCTAGACAATATTTCAGAATGCTGTTCCTGGTTGGAAGTGATGCGGTGTCTCCATTAGACACTACGTACAGCTTAGAGTTCTGTTCAAGAGGAGGAGGAGGAGGAGGAGATTAGTGTTTAACGTCCCGTCGACAACGAGGTCATTAGAGACGGAGCGCAAGCTCGGGTGAGGGAAGGATGGGGAAGGAAATCGGCCGTGCCCTTTCACAGGAACCATCCCGGCATTTGGCTGAAGCGATTTAGGGAAATCACGGAAAACCTAAATCAGGATGGCCGGAGACGGGATTGAACCGTCGTCCTCCCGAATGCGAGCCCAGTGTGCTAACCAGTTCTGTTCAAGGGCCCCTAAGGGATGTGTGAGTTTCAGTACGTGGAAGAACGGTGTCCTGAAACTGTACTGTAAGTGTTTGACTGCCCAGTCTGTCAAGTGGAAACATGGGACCTCACTTTTGTTTGGGCTAGGTTGATGGCCCCAGAAACTAAAGTACAGTTTTTCCAAAGACGTTCATCGTGCTTCACAGCCATTTGTCTTCTATATCAAAGAAGACTGAAACATGGGGTGGATTTCAACTTACGTATTGGGCTAACAGCAATCTTCTTTTTTCAAACGAAATAAGCCATTTCATCGGGGTATGTTTTCGCATACATGGATGTAGCGGGCGGACAAAGTAAAACTACCCTGTAAAATGTATCATGCACGTTAAGACAGGCAACCCAACTCACACTTCCTGTCTCTGGGGAAGGTGATTTAAGTTGGATTACCTGTTTCATGGTGCGTGATATACTTTCGGGTCAGTTTTATTTTGTGCAAACGGTGCAACCTTAGAGTGCACTTTGCATTAATGTTTAGGATCAAGGTGTCCATCTATCGGTCACAAACGTTTCACGTGTTCCATCAGACGCACGACATGCATCGAGACAAAAATCAAACTCGTCTAATACCTTTGCGAACTCGTCTGGACTTACTGCGCTCGCCGTTATTTGCAGCAGGTGTCTCATTTCACGCAAAGTTCTCGAAAGTGGAAGCTTACAGAAGGAGTCTTTGACAATAACTAACAAAAGAAAGTCCCATACCGTGACATTAGGCGACGCTGGAAGCCAATGTTGCACTGTGTGACGTGTATATCCCCTTAGTGTGACCAGCGGGACATACCTCTTAAGATGCTTCTGGAAGCTGCCGCCGTGCGGGATTAGCCGTGCGGTCTAAGGCGCTGCAGTCACGGAATATGCGGCTGGTCCCGGCGGAGGTTCGAGTCCTCCCTCGGGCGTGGGTGTATGTGTTTGTCCTTAGGATAATTTAAGTTAAGTAGTGTGTAAGCTTAGGGACTGATGACCTTAGCAGTTAAGTCCCATAAGATTTCACCCACATCTGAACATCTGGAAGCTGCCTCCACGAAGGTGGTCAGCACGAATACCTGACAAGTGCAACATCTTTTTGGCTGCAAACCAACTTGTTCGATAGGGGTGTAAGTTAAAATTTGATAATTAGTAATCAGTTATGAAATACCCTCTACAGACGTTTTTACGCCATACTGAACTGAACGATCAGGTGGTTGCTGTTAGGTGTGTTACCTGTCTTATGGATGGTGACTATTTTTCCTTTCAAACGGATTCTAGGGTCAGTTTATATATTTTACGAGACCTACGGACAGTCAGTGCACTGGATATCTGCGGCAGTTAGGCGGAATCTCCAAGTGGATACTATCAAAACCTACGATAGCTATTTTTTTTTTTTCGAACTCTGATCGCTCGTGAAATGCGACTCCACAGTGAAAATCAAAAATGTTTTATTTGGACATTTAGCTACACCTTACAGTTCCATCTCTACACAGTCGTCACTCCGATTTAGACTTTTGCCGTAGCGTGGTGCTAATTTTCCAATGCCATCGTCATAGTTGCTACCAATTCCCTACGCTGGTCTGCAGCTCATTGCCTATGCCAAAATCCTGTCCTCATTGCCAGTGGATAACATGAGCGATAAAATGAAATTCAGCAGGAGCCTACTCTGAGCTGTATGGTGGATAATGGAACACTTCGCACTGACAATGCTGCAGGGGCGTCTTTGTTGCACCTGCAACGTGCGGCCGAGGATTGCCATGAAGAAAGAAACGCATCAGAATTATGTTATGTGGGCAGCATAATGTCAGAAGAAACCCATCAGCAGGCACTTCACACTTGGCAGGAGACAGTAAGGCTCTAGTCATCTTTAAGTGCTTACCGTGTACTCAGAACTGAAAAGTGCGACGTGACGTCATATACAGGCATAACAGCGCCACTGCGCAACACATCTGAGCAAACCCTCATTGCATTTCCACTGTGGTTTTAATTTCACAACCGATCGGATATTGAATAAAAAAAAAAAAAAAAAAACAGTGCGTCAGGAAAGCGTCTCCAAAACGTTCACCAGCCCTCGTCTGAAAGCTGGCTAGGATCTTCACAGTTCACGTCATTTTAACAGAAGACAGATGAGCCCACCATTTACAACTTGTACACTGAGTCCATTAATCACCTGAATTATAAGAAAATGGTGTAAGACATCAGACACAGGACATCCTTCTCCTTCTCCTTTTTATCTTGAAGAATTTTCTTGGGAATGTCTATTTTACTTCTGCGCTTTATTTTTGAGGATTTTAGTCTTCTGATTTAGCTTGGCCGCGGTTACTATTTTTTGCGAAAAGGTTATTACGCAATATAACTGTGTTCCTCTTTAAAGTGTTGTTTTCTGTCTGTGGAGACTTTTTGTCCACGTTGTAACGTGTCTTTCACTCGAGTGTCTGTCAGTCCTGCTGAAGATCTTTTTCGTTTGTTCGCTTGCTTTTTTCTTGGTTTAGATTTCTCAAATGGCCTGACTTCTCCAAGAACTGTAAAGCAAGTCCGTTGCCAGGCGTTGTTACTGAGAGGTCACACACCTATCATTGGGTTCTTCAACAACTGGAGGGTCAGCTTCAGCAATTAAACCACATATTTTATGTATGAGGGCAGAAAGTCATTACTGGTGAAAATATCAGAAAGAGGAAATACCTGTCACACTGAATCCAGCCTGTATATTTTCGAGCGTATCTACATTTGCTAAACCAGGTTTTTCAACAACTGGGAAGTCGTATGCTGCCAGTGATCGTTTGCTTACTGTCACCCACGCACCGCACGCTGAGTTAACGAACTTCTAAAGAGGCCATAAAACTTCTGTCTAAGGGCGGTGGCATTTGGCTACAGTGAGCTGAAAAAGAAAAACAGCTGGCACTCTGGTCCTTGCAATAGTCTTATAGTTCAGCGGGTTGTCAATTAGTACCAGGCAATGACGGTCTTTGGAACATCGAATATCTGATACAAATTTCTGTCATCCAGCCTAAGGGGTGAGTACTGCCTTCAAGCCCAACAGAACAGTATCTGTTAAAACGACGCTTGAAGTCAACCCTAGCTAAAGCCATAGTGCTAGTGATCTTCTTTCAGAAGATGTTACCATCTATAGAAATATATTTGCTTCACGCTTGGCATTACTGAGTCGTGTTTCACTAACAATTATTTCTTACTGAAGTGGTTAACAGGGGTTTTTAACTGTTTTGTTTCCCTAAAATATGTAAAGGTACAGTTCAACAGAACTGTATGTCGCTAAGTTAAATATTAACAGATAGCATGCGACCTGATGTTTGAACTATTAACTGAGGAACATAATCGGCATTAATCATCTCACTAAACTATACGTCACAGCTAACAGCTATTATTAGTTCCATGTCCCCGAAAGACAAATTCTACCACTAGTGTATCTATTTAGGTCGTTTATAAATTGAAACTAATGACTGAAACTAATGAGGTGGACAGTGTCCTCTTCCTCGCAAAGTGATGAACAGTGAGGTAGACACTACTCCAGAGATTTATCGTCAACCTAATTATCGGAAAAGAAGACAGAAGCACGTCGTTGCAGACTTCGTCTTATACTGGCTGCGTCGAATTTGATTGCAAGCTATTACAGCTCACGTTAAAAAGTAAAATCAATCATATCATGAACTTATCCAATTTACGCCTCCGCATACTACAAGTTTCACAACACAGTCTGTAGATCTGTTCCACAATGTGAAGCGTCACCTCACAAACACTGAGTAAATATAATATACGTTGTACTTTGGAACGGAGCTGAAAACCTAACACTGCAAAATTCGGCAGGAGATTACAGCTTAGGCAGACCATAGCAGAACAGAACACTGAAAAAAGGAAAAGAAGCAACTTGTGAAAATTTGCAATTAGGTAAATATGGTTTCATAAAATAAGATCATATTAAGGGGCTCCGGAACGCCCTATACTTGCAATGTTAAAATAACGCTTATAAATTACATCTTTCCTCACAAGGTATTTGAGGTAGGAAGTTGAACTTTTTACAGATTATTTATTGGAATATGGGCTACAACTTAACACAGGGATTTTACAAAATTTTAGTTCAGTTATTAAAGATGATTTTTTTTCAATTGTAATGAAAATTCACAACATTTTTTTGCAATTTTTTATTTATATATTCAAAAATATACAGTTTTTTGGAAAAAGGCTGTGTTAAATTATGCAGAAGGCACTGTGTAACATTTACTGAAAGATTGAAACAAATACTTTTGGAAGATCCTTAGAAAACATGTAATTAGTATGAGAAAATAAAAGTTTTGGGAATCGAGCGACAAAGATTGGATTAACTTTTTAGTGCATTCCAGGTCCATAGGATGGATTATCTTCATCCTCTGCAAACTCCTCCTCCAGCTTCCTCTTGTTTCTCCTCCTGTTTCCTCTTGCTTGTATTTCTAGACTCTTTACAGCCCTGTCTGCAGCCCGAAGGCGTTCCTTGTCTAAAGCAAGCATCGCTCGTACCATGTTAGAACCTATCTTCATTCCCATATTTCTAAATACCTTGCACCTTACAATGTTGCCATCATTGAAAGTCGCAACAGCATCATACACACCAAAGTGAAGTGTTTCTATTCCAACAAATACAGTCCTGGGGATTCTCGGCCATATAACACTATTTACACTTTCATTGGGGTTTTGAGTTTTTCCGTGAATACACTTTTTCAACAGTTCAGGTGCTGCTAAGTCTCTGAAAATAGGTTTTATCACCTCCAATATTGCATGAGGCAGACTATGCTTATGAGTGTACACTTCACCAGTTAGCAATCCTTTGTCATATTTACACCAACTGTCTTCTTCTTTGGGACACAAGCTACGTTGGGGATTTCAATCGGTTGAAGAAGTATGAAAAAAAAGAGCCCAAACAGCCTTCTTCATTTCGTCGACACTTCGTGTATTTTGCCTAATAGCCATTCCATAATAGTTCTGTATTTTGTCAATTACACTGTCAGTTAACCTTCCCTTCCCATCCAACCCTTTACCATCACTGAGTTTTTCTTTTTTGTACGAAGCTTTCAGTCGCCGAAGTCTTGTTCCCATTCGCTTCTGTACGTGACCAATACACTCAAATTTCTGCGCTACAACATCATCACCATAGGGCTTCAGTCCTTGAACATGTTTGAAACTTTCAGAATCACCGTCACCAACGTAATTAACATACCGCACTTTATCACACGCCTCAGAACGCTGGAATATACTGGCAACACCAGCCACTTCCATTCCTCCACTACTGCCAGTATAGTTAGCTTTGCAATTATTTTCATGTGTACCTTTATATTTTTGTTGACATCTACAATACTTTGATATTACTGCTACACCCAAAACTTTCCCTGTATACGTACTGGTGGCAGATACTACACCATGAAGAGATGTGTGTCCCCGTTTATGCCAGGAACCATCGAACGCTGCAGTCAAATCTCTGTTACCATTATTTTCCATTACTGCCTCTTCCAGTGCGTTCTTCATAGATTCTATACAGACATCTTCTACTATAGACCCTATTAATTTATTATAGGTCGTAAACTTGGTTGGGGGATTTGGAAGATTCATGATGCCACAGAAAATTGCACCTGCAGTAGCACCCTTACCAACTGAACGCAAGGAATAAACAAATCTAATGTTGTGTTCGTAGATTTTGCTACCATTTTCTTCAGTTGCAGTTACTGCAACACTGTTCCAAAAGGTGGTCATGTATGAACACTTATCACATTTCAGTTGTATTTCACTAGCAAGTCCTACGTGCTTTATTATGGAGAGTTCCAGACCAACTTCACTACAATGAATACATCTTACACAGTTCGAAAAAATTCTTTTGAGAACCAACATATCAAATATTTCATTCACATCCGATTCGCCCATAAAACATTCATAGTTTTCACTCATTGAACCAAGCTTCTTCTGTGAAGTATTTTCTGTCCCACTTTGACTGCTATGGGCAAGTGTACTTGAGAGGTTAGGTTCACTCACTTGGTTATCGTCTTTATTGTTTACAGTAATAACACATACCTTTGGCTTTCCAACATTTATCCTTTTCTTAAAAGCCTTCAGAGAATTTCTAATAACTTTACTTTTACTCATTATTATACTTCAACAAAACAGAGACTCAAGTAACAGAATTAATTACGAATATTTTCGAGATAACGACAGAGTAAATAAACATGAAACAATCGACAATCACACCAGCGATATATATTGAACCACCACAGGTTAGCCACAACACATACTTTATCTCACATCACTAAAATGTACCTGATGAACACGGACGTTAATAATAACACCATTTGACAGCAGTTTAACAGCGCCACAGTGGGTCACGCCCATGTAGAACACATTTCAAAAAAAAATTAACAATAGTTGTAGTCTTCGGAATTGAATAAATTATATATCTATTAAAAGGTAATAGTCTGCAGATTCAGAAAACGCAAAAAAGTAAAAATTGAACTTTTCATGATTTTGAGCCTTTCCGGAGCCCCTTAAGTAAACCAAACACTTTTTGACCTTGTCTCACAAACTTTGTTATAATTGTAAGTCTTAGATTTGGGTTATAAGTCCAGTTTCTAGTATACACTCGATCCCAAAGATGGCAACCAAGCAGAGATAAACGTGTCATTGTGTTTCTTGGAA
The DNA here is from genome assembly GCF_021461395.2 of Schistocerca americana. Taxonomy (NCBI): domain Eukaryota; kingdom Metazoa; phylum Arthropoda; class Insecta; order Orthoptera; family Acrididae; genus Schistocerca; species Schistocerca americana. Next base: position 196,720,300 of record NC_060122.1, on the reverse strand, counting down.
GTCTAGACTCAGATAGTATTACAAATTTTGACCTTCAACATTAAGACGTGGGCTTAAATAGTTAGTTTTTCATTCAACACTAGACAGTTTACAAAATGATACCACTCATGGTACATTAATTTACAATGGTAACACTATTTTAAAATAAAGTAATTCTTGTAACGTAATCAAATGATTAAGAATAAAGTAATATAATCTCTAGAAATATTGTGTAGTTGGTTTTTGTATTTATGTACCAGTTATTATGCAATACGCTAACAAGTTTACAATTAATTTAAAAAAGTCTTTTACTCTGTTAATTAGTATCGCATTGCTGGGCATAGTCAAAACTATACGTTATGCTGCACTACACACACACACACACACACACACACACGCACACACACACACACACACACACACACCTAATGGCTCTGAGCACTATGAGACTTAACTTCTGAGGTCATCAGTCCCCTAGAACTTAGAACTACTTAAACCTAACTAACATAAGGACATCACACACATCCACGCCCGAGGCAGGATTCGAGCCTGCGACCGTAGCGGTCACGCGGTTCCAGACTGTAGCGCCTAGAACCAATCGGCCACACCGGCCGGCCACACACACACACACACACACACACACACACACACACACACACACCACACATACACACACTTTTCGCTGGCATCAGGATTTTGATGACACATCCGCCATTCCCCCATTCTACTGAATTGTTCGTTTTGGCCCTTTACCCATCTGAGAACACCTCAGCCACCATCTCACCAAAAGGTATTAGATTTTGATGTCAACAAAATAGAAACACGTCAGACTTATCCATTACAAATCCTGTGAATAGTATTTTACAGTTAGATGCATTAAATTGAGGTAGCTCACTATATAATAGCACTTGTTTAATACAGGGTCGCCCGAGAACCGGATACGACTTTGAAACCTTATTGTGGTAGCATTAACGGAGTGGAAAGATACCTACAGTTACTTCAAACAGGATCGAACTACTGCCCATACAGCCGGCCAAACCTTTGAGCACGTTTACACAGTCTTCATGTCTGACAGAGTTGTTACCAAAGGTCAATCTGGTAGCGCGTTAGCTGACCGCCGAGGTCACCGGATGTGTCAGAGTGCTTTTACATTTCATGGGGAGCCCTCAAGTCTAAAGCGTATCGCAACAACCATCATAGTCTTCAAGAACAGCAGCAGAACTTTTCTGACGAGTAAGCCGTGGCGACTGTAATTTTCGTGGCGTGGCATTCCGCTCGCGCCACTACCTTCTTGCATCGGCGTCGATCTGATCGTCGAGGAGTGTGTTGTTTGTTTGTTGAGGTTTGGGGAGAGTCAGTTGTCTGGAGGGCACGTGGCTGGTAAGTTGTTGATTTTGCGGGCCTCCGGCTGTCCGGTACGGACATCGAGAAGCCGCGAGTGGTTAAATCGGTCGGAGGCAAGCATTCCGGCTCGCTTAAGGCCTGGTAGAGGAGAGATGCGGGAAGAGTAGAGTAGCCGACGTCTTGTATAACCTGGTTGGCAGGTTCCTGGCCATCTCTGCAGGATTAAATTTCACGGCACCTCGAAGACCAAGGCAATAACACTCCGGCTGGGATCCTGCAATTGATGACTCCTTTACGCCTCAGTTAAGTACTGTTTTCTTGTTTCTTTGGATACTTGATATTGCAAGACCACGTCTGTGTTATGTGGAATTGGACCTGTTATATTAACGAGCCTGCAAGTGATTGTGTGCATCATCATCGGTCAGTGTTACTGATCGCAGTTTGTGTTCCAGGCCATATTCGGTGCAAGTGTGCGAGAATTCTCTGTTATAACTTCAATGGAGGTGATTAAAATTGTAATACAATCTGCGCTGGAGGCAAAGTACCCTTTGTAGATGAGTATGCTTGCGTCAGCGCATCTGCAGCCGCTGATACCTCCGCTTCTGAATAACAAGTAATTTTAAAGAGCATTAAATTTGTAACTTGTATCGGTAGTAGCTTGTCCGAATAGTTCAGATTCTCTGCATCTTAGGCATTCTCGTCTTTAGCCTTATTTACGCGGTTACTGTTCCCCTTTGATGTGTGTTGGCAGGGTTGCTTTGGCAGCAGACGACGCGTTCCTGTTTTCTCGGCCAGAGAGAGAGAGGCGTGTTTGCTTTCTGCCGCGGCGGCACTTCAATAGTCGCGAGGCGTGTGGTTGGCCGGCAACCTGGTGCCTCTACCAGCCGTGTAAGTAAAGTTGACCGTCTGATGCTTTCCACGGTGGAGTGTCACCGATTAAACGGGAACCAGTAGTCTACTCTATTTGGTGAATTTTATAAGCTCATGAGGTTTAAGCGTGTTTCGCAAGCCCTCCTGGCTATATCTCTCTTTAACTATTCATTTAAATCTTGCACTCTTATTACTGCTTCTCATAGCGTTAAGTTTAAGGCCTTCTGCTTGTAAATATAAATTATTGAACCTTTCTTTTGATCCACAGTCATTAGCTAACTCTACTCATTGTGAAACTTGCCTGCTTGTTCGTTGCTGGCTGTGATATCCGTTTGCTGTAGTTCTCAGCTTCCATTGGATTTTGGGCAGTTGTATATTCATTAAAGGTCATTTTCCACGTTTCTGCTGGTGGGTACCAGTTGGGAGTCACATTTAAACTGCATGTCCTCGAAACTTATCTTGTGTTTTGAGCAACTGTATTTATATTTCAGGGTCATTAACAATATTGAATGTTTGATTTTATGGGAAGGCACCAAACAGCGAGGTCCCGTCCGATGAGGGAAGGTTGGGGAAGGAACTCGGCCGTGCCCTTTCAAGGAACCATCCCAGCATTTACCTGAAATGATTTAGGGAAATCACGGGAAACATAAATCAGGAACCGCGTCTTTCTGAATGCAAGTCCAGTGTGCTATCCAGTGCGCCACCTCGCTCGGCCATTATCAATGTTTTGTTGGTGTGTACTAGTTGGGATTCACATTTAAATTGTATGCCTTCTCAGTTTTGTCTGTGTTTTCGGGTATTGTGTATTTTATTGCTTAAAGGACTTTTATTAAGGCTTATGCTTTGTTAAACGGCTTTCCAACAGCCACAATCAGTTACATGACTTGTGGTCCTTTCTGTATTTTGGATGGTTGTTATCCGCTTGAGTAACGGTTCGGCTTTCCAACAGCCACAATCAGTGACTTGTGCTCCTTTCTGTATTTTGGATGGTCGCTATCCACTTGTGTTACGGTTACCTAAACTTGGAAATTGTTAGTACATTTAGTTGCTGTCATTTTAATTCACTGTGCTGATAAAATTGTTTGTTGAATCTACTTGCACACACGCCTAGTGGTGTGACTTCGTTCTTGGTTTTGAGAGCTGTACGCTTCTGGTTTCAAGCCCTGCTCTTAATGGAATAAATTGTTAAAATCTGATTTAGTGAACTCAGCCTGTTCATGCTTTTTTTGAAGATTGTGAGCATTGTGATTCTTTAAAGAAGGTTTTTTAAAAAAACTGTAGTGATAATATTGTTGTTATGTAACAAAGTGTATCCAATGAAACACTAAATGAGGAAATATTTCGGTCCACCTTCCATTTGTTTTCCTTAAACCTATCACAAGCCTAGTTGTGGAGCATCAACGAGATTTCAGCTGTTCCAACGGTACAACTTCGATTCGCCTTCAGCAACTTGCTGACCAGGGCCCAAAAGTGATGGTGGTGGTCACTTTCGACGTCTTCTATAGCGAAGATAGTACTGTATTTCCTTTCCTCTGCTGTGTTCCTTTGTACCATGGAACACTGTTCCACAGACCACTTCTATTCTTTTCTCCCATTATAAAATAATTTTCTTTCTACTAGTCCATTCTATATGTTACCTAAATAGTCATTGACTTCTTAGTATGCTACAAATTACTCAAAAATGAGCTTCAATTGACTTTTTATGCACTTAGATTTAGTTGTCCCTTCAAACCAATTTGACAGTTTAAGATAAAATTTCATTCATTAATAGAAAATGCTGTTTTGTGTTTTCTGTTTGTTTACTCTTGATAACTGTAAGTTAACTCTACCACTTGTTCCGTAATCATGAATGCTACTGTTTGTGAGATAACTGTTGATGTTCTTAACATGCGTAACAGATTAGTAGATCTACTCACATGGTGCAGCTAGAACCAGAACTGTGTAACAAGATCACTATACGGTGCTCTATAATGACCCTCTTCTGTATATTGATGACCGTTTCCAACTTTTATCTATGGCACACTCCAAAAATAATTCCGTAGCTACATACAGGGAGCTAATAGAAATATTATGCACTTGTAAAACACTGTCTGGTACATAATGAATGACATGATTCTGAAGCAGTGGTCGGCAACCTTTAAGTAAGCAAGCGACTTATAGTTGCAAAATGAAATAACGATGGGCTGGGCCACACTTACTAATAATTTTGCGTGCCTATTATTATCTAGATGATATCAAAAATACAAAAACATGAATATTTTTTTCACACTTTATTCGCCAAGGTTTATTAATGAGTAGGAAAAACGCTAAAAAGAAAATGAGAGAAAAAGAAAAATTGGACGTCGAAAAAATTATTTGCACGTGGGAGTCGAACCAAAATTTAATGTGATTTTTGAGGCTGTACTTGACTGGCTATTCGTAGAACGTTTGCTGCCGTTTCTGTCGTAGAAATTCGCAGAATGGCATTCGAAAACTCGCCTGTGGGAGTAGAACAATATTTATTTTTTTGAAGAACTTTGCTCACATAAATAAGTGTTCTCAAAACTTGTTACTAACTGATGAGCAAAACTAGATAGGTAATGCTTTAAAATTTATCAACATTGAAAAATAGTTCAAATGGCTCTGAGCACTATGGGACTTAACTTCTGAGGTCATCAGTCCTCTAGAACTTAGAACTACTTAAACCTAACTAACCTAAGGACATCACACACATCCATGCCCGAGGTAGAATTCGAACCTGCGACCGTAGCGGTTGCGCGGTTCCAGACTGTAGCCCCTAGAACCGCTCGGCCACCCTGGCCGGATATCAACCTCGATTTCATAGAAAGACCTCGTAGTCATGTGACTGAAGTTGAATGACATTCATTTGTAAATTATCTGCACAACCTCAATACCACATGAAAAAGGGTTTGCAAAAACCTCCTCGAAGTCCCAAATTGTATCAAATTGCATCTCATTTTGTCATTTTTCCAATGAAAATTAATCCTCACTTCATGCACATTCTTTTTGCGATGTGGGGAATGGTCCAGCTTTTCCTCGTCAATACATTTTATGAGGGCTTGTTTTCCATCTGGTACGCCTGTACCTCTGTGCGTAAATCAGATATTAAATAGTGTCTTTTTTTCTCCTTAAATCCTCATATTGAGTATATTTAGCACATTAGGTAAATCTGTAAAGAATCCAAGGTCTGTTAACCACTGAGAATCTGTAATTTGTGGAACACATTTGCCTTTATCTATGGTAAAAGTGTTGATTTCTTTTCTGAGATAAAAAAATCTTTTCCATACTGCATCTCTACTTGACCATCTCAATCAAGAATAATAAAGGACATCTCACTCAGCTGCTTCCATACCTGACACACTGTTGAAAGTGGCGATGTATCAACGTATTTCTTCCGATGAAGTTTATGGTGTATATTACGAATTCCATTACGTCCTTCCATGCAAGAAGTTTGCAGCGTAATAGTTCTTGGTGAACAATACTACAAAATATAATGGAATATCGAAACCTATCTCTGGAAGTTTAATTCTACTCAACCGAGCCTTCTTTTGTCCACTCATGTTTCTGCCACCACTTAGTTGTAACAATTACCAATTTTAGCCATGCTAATTGCAATGGTATTAATTCTTGTTCTACGTGGAGAAGTAAAACTTACCATGTGCTCTTCCCGTTTACTCAGTCCTTTCAAATTACGTAACTGCAAAAGCTGCTCAGAAACATAAAAGCTTTGATCGGTTCCTCGAATAAATATTAGTAGCACTGCAGTATCTGAAACGTCATCATTTTCATAGATTGCTAAAGAGAAACATTCAAATACTTGCACCTTTTCTTGAAGTTGCTAGCATAAATTATTGGCTAAAACTTCAGTACGTCGGCATCACGTTAAGGCAGATAGACATCTCCAAAATTTGTTTTTGATCTGGAATACCTCTTCAGCCTTAACTAAAACAAATTGTTTTACTGGCTCGCTGTCAGTAAACGGCCGACAAGACTTCACAAGTGGATCATCTACCCTTCACTTCGCACGTCGAAGTTGAACCTTAAAAACATTTCGTATGTTATTTCTTGACGATTTGAGTGCATTAATTTTATTTCTCCGTAAATCATCAATAAGACATTAAAATTTTCCTTTGTGCTCGCTATCGTAATGGAGTTTGACTTTCCTTTCTTTTTTATCAGCCGCGTAGGGTAGCCGCGCGGTCTTGAGCGTCTTCTCACTACCCGCGCACCTCCCGCTGTCGGAGGTTCGAATCCTCCCTCGGGCATGGGTGTGTGTGCGTTGTCCTTAGCGTAAGCTAATTTAAGTTAGATTAAGTAGTGTGTAAGCTTAGACACCGATGACTTAAGCAGTTAGGTCCCATGAGATCTTACCACAAATTTACAAATTTTTTTAAACTGAAATAGCTTTTTGGCATTTTAAGCATAGAGATTTCCTAGACAAGAAATAAAAGACTTTCAATCTGTCCGTCTGTCCATGCATCATTAAACACATTGTTTTCTTCAGGTACCATCTTTTTTTTCATTTTTTTAAAGCAATCAGTGAATGTTATTACACCCACAACTAGGAGTAAGAGCTGCAACAATAGCAGTATTATTATGTTGCAGACCCGTTATTTAGCTGTGTGAACTCAAGTGTGGTAACACAAAGAAAACAAACTCTCACACTCACCGAGATTCAAAGCAAAATAGTTGCACAACAATTCATTTCGCCCGACTGGCCGGCACTGGCAAGGCAGGGGCGGCAATATTTGTCGTCGTGGCTGCATTTCGTGTTTTTGTTAGTGTTATTCGCATTTCATTTTTGGCACGAAATTAAAATAATTTCGAATGATATGACCTTGAATTATAAAACCGCGGCTTACCGAACGCTGCTCTAAGGGCATAGCATGCTGATGACATTTTCTTTGTTAGTGTGGATGAGAGTTCATTCCCCTTCAGCTGACAGTCATTATTAGTTCTAAAAATTTTGTGTTTGCTATCCACTCTAAGAAATTTTCATTTTCATTTAATTTTACAGAATTATTTTCCTTCTACAAGCAGAAATTCATGCCTTAATTTTCTTTGCATTCAGTGTAAGTAATATGCATGACGATCAACTATAAATGTGCTTCAAGGTTTAATTTGCTTTCTGTGCTAGGAGTTCTGCTATTATGTTTGTGATTACGATGTACTATCTGCAGTTAATAGTATTTTTGCCCTAGTTTTACACTACCTGGAAAATCACTGATAAATATAAAAAACAATATTGGTCCTAAAATGCTGTCATGAATGACAGCTTTGTTAATAAACTTGGGATCTCATTCAGTTTTCGCTAATAACTCTGCTTTAACTGGAGGCTACCTGTACCCTTCACGCTGTTTTTCATATGAAATCTGAAATAGTCACTGGTAATCCCTCTTATTCTTAATGCTATGTTAGTACATTTTTACGCGTAACGACGTCAAAGATGTTTGATAATTCTAAAAATATACCTGTAACCCTTGAATTATTCTCTACTGCATCAAGTACCTCTTTTTCTAGTACATGTATGGCTCTTGACTGTTTCAAATACTCCAAAAAGTTACCTGAGCTAAAAGTTTCTTTTTATGTCAGTTGGGGTCCTGTATTTTAGCTATGCATTCGTTAAGCACCTGGATTAGTACAATGTGTTGTTTACCTTACTTCCGATTGTATGGCGATTAACATCATTATCTTATTTTCTGCATCACTTTTTTAATGGAAAACATTTGGTTTTGGGAAATTTCGCTGAAGTTTTTCTACTGCACCTGAAAAATATGCATTTATACAATTTGTTACAGAATTATTCATCGACTTACAAATGTCTTTCATCTATAAGTTGTGGTGATTTTATTTTCCTGTTTTTGATTTTATAGGCTTCCAGGGTGTTTGCTTTTATTTTCAGCGTTAAGTGCTGTTTTGTCATTTGAAGACTTCCCTGGGGAAAGCAACATATTCCTGTAAATCAGTTTGACGATGGATTAGGAACTCTGGTTCACTACGAATTTTTTGTTACAGCAAGAAGATATTTGATAGTCGCAGGGTTCCGTTATACTTGCTGTTACCTACTTGTTTTTACTGTACATTGTTATTGATGTGCATATTTTAGAAGTGGCTGTTCGAAGTTTAGCTTAAATATCGTATGGCACTTATCGACTTCTGAATTTACAATGTTATCTTTACAAACTTCATCTTAGATTTTGTTTAATGGTACCACTGAAAATTAATTAAGTGTGGGTTTTGAAATAGTCTTTACAAAACTGGAATCAATAGGAGAATACAGGGGATTGTTTGTGGTACTCCACCCCTCACTACCTTTCGAGAAAAGCAGTGACCAGTAAACTGACAAAGTTTACTTTTCTTTACGTATTTTATTTGATATTTTGATTCCACATATCTTGAAAATATAATGCAAATGTCTCATGGAGGCTTAAAATTTTTCAGTCTTCGTTTGCTTATAACGTTCGTTACTGGAAATAATAACAACAAACAATGGAAAATCGGTAATTTCAAAAACTGTTTATTTTGAGCTGTTTTAGGAGTAAGGTTAAACGGCAAGATAAAAAAAAAATATTTATAACCGAAAACCGATAGTTCAGCGATAACTGTGTTCTCTTGCTTAGCTACATCGCAACAGTACAGCGATATCTTTGTCTCGCTTTAGCACTGGGACTACAATGAGTGACCTATAGTTTCACATTACGGTAGGATTTTATTCACACATTTTAAGAGTTCAAGATTGACTTTTTTGAGTATTGCGCACACTTTACTTCTCTCGTATCATTAATAATATCTACTTCTAAAACGTTACAAAAGTTTGGTAAATCGTAATAGTAGGATATAGCACGGCAAAGGCCGCTGGTGCAGAATGTCCGAACCCAACCGAGGATGAAAAATAATAATATTAGGGTATATTGATAATTTACTTATGGACCATCTGACAGCAACTGAATAAAGCGCAGTTTTAGGGCCATACGCGTTTCACCTATATTTTCTTCAAGGCATCATCAGTGGCCTGGAATATGTACATATGTTTGCTATTTAATTTACATTTTGGTCACTGTACCTATAGGATATAAACAGTTCTGGTGGTTGGTATTTCCTATTAAGTAGTAATGTTTTGAACTGTACTTACAGGTTGCATGGACGATTTCCTACATATTACGCTACTGTTGCATGTTTGGTGTTGTTCTTCTTCTTATCAATGCCCACTGGCGATTTTTTTCCCACTTTTCACAGCACCATGAACCGAACACTTGTTTCGACTCAATGTTTTGGTTTCTGTTGCCGACTGACAGATGTTTTTGCCAAGGATCGAATGTGCTGCCGGGATTCTGCAGGTTTTTGCAGAGCATCGATTAGTTTTCTTCCAGTTTCGTCTTTTGCTTTTCTTTTCTTACCGAACACCCTAGCCTGGTAGGGTCCACTTGGAACTTCATTTTCTGCTGTGGCCCGATTCTCAGCATTCTCAGGTGACCCTGCTATGTGTATGCGACGCTGGAGTGGTAATATTCAGAAATGACAGGAGATTAAAATACTAATATGGCGTCTTTCTCGCAGCTGCAGAATCACTTTTACCGGTTAATCTCAGTTTTCCTCGTCTGTATGGATCTTTAAGGTTCTTCTGTAACGATATACCTGTAAAAATGAAATATTATCATAGGTACCAATAATGTCTTTTCTTTGTAAAGGGAAGCTACAAGTAGTGATGTGTTAGATGGGTTCTCGCATACTATGTGTGATAGGAACTGAAGGGACATACGTTAATTTAAAGAAAATAATTAGAACAATTCTATTTATTAGATTATCTTAGAAAAATATTTCAAGACATTTTGTTCAGAAAAGGGTTGCCTTAAAACTAATCTATTTCGCAAAAGTGTGAAATAATTTAGTAATTTCACTATTTCAGATATCTGGCAACTGGAATTTCATTCGTTGATTTGCATCACGCTTTTGGCTTGGAGTAACAACAATCAGAGAAAATGTAAGAAGGGTATGTTCATCAATCTGAATTGTCTTAAAAGGTGAATGGTTGTCAGAACCGACCAAAAATGACTGGATGCAAACAATCAAAGGTTTTGAAACTAAGGCCAGTTTCCCAAATTGTCTCGTCGCCGTTAATGGAAAGCATGTGCGGCTGGTGAAACCGGAAAACAGTGCACGCTTTACATCCCAACGATACCCTGGTAGTAAGACCTTCAGCTACAATAAAATTCAAAAGCCAAGTAAGGACACCAATTCATAAAGTAAGACGAGCCTGTCCTACAACATTTAAAACGTCGCCTGAAACGGGACTGTAGTTGCCGTGAATGGCTTGCAAGTTAGGAAATTTTCCTACCCACCGGTACCTACGTTATCAACAGTGATCAATTAAAGAAATGTTACTGTTGGAATAGAGCAAAGCATAAACACTTTCCAAGCCGAGGGCGGCACAAACAAAAGAGAAACACACTCTATCAATAGAGTGCACCTTACGACAGCCATTCATCAATGAAGTGAGACTAATGCCCCTCACCACAACTCAGCGGCTGTCAACCCCTTGGATGCTGGTCTGACGGCTCCTCACTATCTTTAAGAAAATGACGTACTTTCGTACTTTACCACAGAAAAACATGCACTCCGAGGTAAGTTCTGCGTTCTTCCTGGGCCCCCAGAAAGATCCACAATGCCCAGTCTTTCTTTGTGACTTTGTTCCCCAGTACTCCAATATTCATGACTGATTCAGATACTCTCAATGCCAACAACCATTTACCTAAATCAGGAAATGTGCATTGCTTACCAGTAAATAAAACCTTTGACTGGACATTTGGTCGCATCTCCTTCGGAGTACTAAGGATAGCCTCGTCTTCAAAATATCTACCATCATTGTGGTAGATATAATCTGTATATAATCTCCTGAAGATTCAGTCACCACTTGCACTCTGAAACATGCTGGTCAATGAGTTCCTTTCATCCTCAGCTCACCAAATTTTCTAAAAGAAATACCCTACAGAGGTCATCTTGTGCGCCACCACCATGCAGAACTTCGACAGTTACCCTACTTCCCTGGCTGACTGTTAAAGTATAAATAACTTGCTACACAATGTCATCTGTAATTTGGAATATACCAGATGATCAGAAAGTCTGCAAAATTTGAAAACTGAATAAATCATGGAATAATGTAGGTAGAGAGGCACAAATTGACATACATGCTTGGAATGACATGGGGTTTTATTAGAACCAAAAAAATACAAAAATTCAAAAAATGTCCGATAGATGGCGCTTCATCTGATCAGAATAGCAATAATTAGCATAACAAAGTAAGACAAAGCAAAGAGAATGTTCTTTACGTTGTGAAAGGCACTGTAAAGCATGTCCGGAGTTATGATGAGGCAATGGCGTCGGATGTTGTCTTTCAGCATCCCTATTGATGTCGGTCGATCACGATACACTTGCGACTTCAGGTAACCCCAAAGCCAATAATCGCACGGACTGAGGTCTGCGGACCTGGGAGGCCAAGTATGACGAAAGTGGCAATTGAGCACACGATCATGACCAAACGAGGCGCGCAAGAGGTCTTTCACGCGTCTGTGGGACTTTTGTGAACTTTGTTTTTCTTTTCGGTTCTAATAAAACCCCATGTTATTCCAAGCATGTTTGTCAATTTTTACCTCTCTATCTACATTATTCCGTGGTTTATTAAGTTTTCAAGTTTATACCGACTTTTTTGATCATCCAGTATCAACCTGGTTCTGCAGGCTAACAGTTAGCCACAGTAACTTCAAAATTAGGTTAGTATTTCCACTCACCAGTGTTCTTACGTGGCCCCTTGATCGTACTTCTATTTTGTTTGTGATTAGTGTTAACTGATTCATTCTCCGCCTACCAATAAAAAATGAAATTTGTTGTGGCAACAACAGAACTTCCCCTTGCAATACCTGAATGTCCAGAACAAACTTGGGATCCATGTTAACCAGATGCACACCAGAAACCACGATGTGATCCATCGGAGCTACATGTGAGAAATTTGTATGCAACATGGAAAGGCGTCAACTAACAGCATAACACCTTCCTGCACGTCAGAGAGCAACGTGCGGCAAACGTAGCAAGCGGAAGTTACCTCGTCAAATATCCCCATGTTGAGGAGTACAGATGTCCACAACCACTGACATAACTGTCTTCCGCCATCTCGTTACGGATCTTTAATTCATATTGCATAAAGGCCTTTCGTAATCGCATAAATCCCAGGACCCTTCGTACCCCCATGGCTCAGCAAAACAACAGTAACAGAGAAGAGCACTTCTTCCCTGCCAACATGTACAATCCCACTGAATAACCACGCAACCTGGTATAGAATGCATGTAGCTGGCAGTAGTAAATGACTGAGCCCAAACTGAGCCGAAAAATTAAAGAGTTTGAAAGGAGTCTACTGGGGCACACTTTTATGTGGCAGCAGAATATAATAAGAACATTAATATGAATTAAAATGAAACTAGTATACTATAAAAAATGTTTGTGTCTGATAGGCTTCATAATGCGAATCGCTGACTGTGCATGACTGCAGAGCCAAAGATATTTTTTCTGGTTTGAGATTGTCATGTTGGAGTAAGAGAGCACTTGGCGCACAATTGTAGGTAGCTGTCTGTGAGCGAAAGACGATAAAGTAGGCAGTTTTTGTGATCTGCTGTGTGAAGCCACCAAGTGTTAGATTAATGTAGGTATGTCAATATTTTTTAACATGGAAGCAGAAGTTTTCATGTAAGTGAGATAAAGATCTTAAATAATAATGATGTTTGTTTTGCCAGCGCGTTAGCGTATATGAGTTGGGTGATAATTTGTAATTCTTGAGTAAACCCAGAACGTACATATACTGATTTAATGAAAAGGCTAGTTAGATATTTCACTTTCGTAATATTTGTAAGCTTTGTTAAGAGGGCTATACGTAATTTGATGATTTGCATTTATGTTGGATTAGTGAGGTTACATAAAACTTGATGTTTAAACCTTGTTGTTTGTGGATCATTTGTGAGTAATGTAACTTCAGTTGTCAAATGTTTTGAAAAGACAAACTTTAGTTGCATTTTGTTTTTGCTAAAAAACCAGTGTTAGTAATTCACCACAATCAGTACCGCCTCTCTGTCCAGGTCGTATGTTTTTCTAGGAAGTTGGATTTTTCTGAAATGTTTTCATATATTAGCCAAAAGAATTTCACGTACATTCAAAGTATTATGGCGAGAATTGCACACCTTTTTGCCTGTAGCTAGTATATTTTTTCATGAGTGCCCAGAATACACCGCGTTTCACCGTTGCTGTATTAGAGGTAAGAAAATGTAATTATTTTTTAAGTGCACAGGGACCAAAGTTATTAGTTTTGAACAGGGCCAGAGGATTCAGTGCAGGAGTGCAATGGAAATGAAACTGTTAAACGCAGAGGAGAGAGCGTATAGGTGGAAAAAGTACATTCAAGACGCCTACGAGAGGGAAGACATGTCTGATATGAAATAAGGAGAAACAGGAGTCGATGTAGAAGAAATAGGGGATCCAGTTATAGAGCCAGAATTTAAAAGATCAAATAAGGCAGAAGGGATAAATAAAATTCTATCCGAATTCTTAAAATTAAGTGGTTCTAAGTCTAGGGGCTGGTGACCTCAGATCTTAACTCCCATAGTGATTAGAGCCATTTGAACAATTAATTAACATAAAAGAGTGCCCCTGAATTAGAAAAATCCTAACAATAACCCATACCATTTCCTAAGTCACTTACCTCATAGAAAACCTTCATGCACTAACTACAGCAAATACAGAAAGTATACAGCGAGCTAAATAAAAAGATTCTAGCTACTGTATGCTCTAACGACTAATAGGCCTGTGGTTAGCAAAGAAAAGATTTTATTGCAGAGTAAACAATGTATTTAGCAGATTTAATCTTAATCATGTGACATCCAGTTCCAAAAATTATATAATCGTCCATGAAGTCCAGTTCCAAAAATTATATAATCGTCAATAATTCCATTACCCACATTTTACAAACCATGCCCAACCAATATTAAATCTCCATGACGGACACAGGTCCGGACTGTCCGCTCGCGCTAACACTGCATCGAACCTCCGTCACTGCCAACTGTTAACTTCGAAACTGTGAGTCCGACCAGCCACACAGTCTCTGTCAGAGGGCGCACAGCGCTGTCAGTGATATTAATGTAGTCTATAGGGCTGCATAGCGCTGCCATCATCCAAACTCATATACAGGCTACTTACAATCTGACTTTCCGAAAAATGTGATCCACATAATTCGGTAGAGTGCACAACCAGATTAGCAGCTCATGCATCCAAGTTGGTGACGAGGACAGTATACAGAAGAATGAAAAAGAAAATTTATGATATGTTCTATTACCACCAGCTTCCCTTTGGGAAAGGCAAAAGCACGAGAGAGGCAATTCAGATACTGCGGTCGATAATGGAAGCCAGACTAAAGAAAAATCAATACACTTTTATAGGATTTATAGACCTCGAAAGAGCGTTCGACAATGTAAAATGGTACAAGACGTTCGAAATTCTGAGACAAATAAGGGTAAGATGTAGGGAGAGACGGGTAATATACAATACGTGCAAGAGCCAAGAGGGAATTATAAGAGCGGACGACCAAGAATGAAGTGCGCGGATTTTAACGAATGTAAGACAGGGATGTAGTTCTTTCCTCCTACTATTCAATCTGTACGTGAAAGAAGCAATGATGGAAATGAAAATAAGGTTCAGGAGTGGAATTAAAAATCTAGGTGATAAGATATCCATCATAATATTCGTTCATGATAGTGAAAGTGAAGAAGAATTACAGGATCCGCTGACTGGAATGAACAGTCTAATGATTGCAGTGTATGGACTGAGAGTAAATCGAAGAAAGGCGAAAGTATTGAGAAGTGGGAGAAATGAGAACAGCAAGAAACTAAATATTAGTCTTGATGATTACGAAGTAGATGAAGTAAAGGAATTCTGCTAGCTACGCAGCAAAATAACCCATGACGTATGGAACAAGAAGGACATCAAAAGCAGGCTAGCACTGTCAGGAAGGGAATTCCTGGCCAAAGCAAGTCTGCTAATATCAAGCATGGGCTTTAATTTGATGAAGATTCTGAGAACATCCGTTGGAGCACAGCACTATATGGTAGTGAAACATGGACTGTGAAAAAATCAGAAAAGAGAATTAAAGCATTTGAGATGTGGTGCTACAGACGATTGTTGCAAATTAGGTGGGCTGACAAGATAAGGAGGCTCTGCATAGAATCAGGGAGGGAGGGAATATGTGGAAAACACTGACAAGGAGAAAGGTGAAACGTCTGTGTGAAGTCGTTTCATAATACGCTTGTCGAATTCGGTACAACTTATTCACTTTACTACCTGATTTTAGCTCAATTTATGAACTCTTCCAGAAAGACTGAGCACTGAAATAAGGCCTACTGAATTTTGTATGTGTATTTTAATGTGGGGTTTCGGTTTTGTTTTGTGGGAAACGCTGAGTTGGTCATCGTTCGAAGGGGAGCACAGGATGACCGACTTAGGTTTCCAATACCTGAACAGAGAGGTTTACCCACCTTAGTCGAAGGCTGTGTCGAAGGCTGTTTTTGTGTGTGAGGTTGGTGACGCAGGGCTACCCCTCTGGTAGCTTCCGCTGCACGGGGAGCTAGGTAATCTCGATAGAGAAAAGGCACTCTTCGGTGAACGATTGGTGAGTAGGGATCGTAGTTCTTAAGGGGGGTTTCAGGTGATAGCAATCAGGTTGAGTTAGGACTTCGTTATGTTTAACTGGTGAAATAATTAACAACTTTATCTGAAGCTAAATGATTTTTAATCTTATATTTTGTGGAAATTGCTTTTGTCTTTGTATGTTGATTTTGTGCCACGTGTTTGGTAATCAGTGACCCTTCTGGTTCACCACCGCTCCGCAATAGGCTTTATTTTAACAGTTTGCTTGTTTAATGAGCAACAATTTCGCCAAGAATATCTGTTCTTTCGTGCGCTTTCTACAAAGCAGCACAACAGTTTGAGTCAGAATGCACTACGTGCTCTAGTTCGGCCGTTTGCAAGCAGTAGACGCAGTTAGTATGTTAAATAATTATCGCACAGCCTTGTGTATTGGTTAAACCTCTGTCCACAATAGAGCATGCGTAGAATCGTAATGCAAATCTCACTTAGATATTTTTATGGTATTAATGCAAAGGAGATGATAGTATAATTGTCTCCCACCCCCGTCTTCTGTGTTTCTTCTTGCTGTAGTTAAAATGTGCTCTGTTTCATTCTCACGTAATTCGTGCTTAAATATTTCGAGTCAGGCACCAGTTATGTGTAGTTAGGATGTGCAACCAAATATTTAGTTACAATAAATAATTTACGTGGGAGATAAATCCTTTGGTGTCGATCTTACCTCCTTACTCTGATTTCCATTCCTGAATTAATCAAGCTGCTTCATGCACGACGGGAGTGCTATTTATCTGGCTGCTTAAATAAATTTGCGTACTTGTAATTAAATTATTAGAGTAATTAAACTAATAATTTTCCAACTCCGTCTTTTCTAAATGGTTAGGAAGGGCTAGGGTTGGTGGCGACCCTGAATTCCTGAAATTTTATCATTATTTGTGTGAGAGAAGCAGCTAGAAATGCGAGATAACGTATATGGCTCGATGAGAAACGTCGTAAAGATAGCAATACGTTACAAGGGACAGAATGATACGACTTCTGTTACGACATCAGGGAATTACTTCTACATTACTAGATGGAGCTGTAGAGGGTTAAAAACTGTAGAGGAAGACAGACATTGTTAGAGGGTTAAAAACTGTAGAGGAAGACAGACATTGTAACACATACAGCAAGTAACTGACGACGTAGGTTGCAGGCGCTGCTGTGAGATGAAAAGGATGGCACAGGAGCGGAATTCGTGGATGGGCTGAGGCAAACCCGTAGAAGACTGGATACAATCATTAGGTTTTAGAGCTCTAAAGCAGAAACAACAGTGTTAATAAACATACAATACCGTCATAAAATAAATATATAAAACTTAAGATAAGGTTCCAGTTCTGCCCCCTTTTCGTTTTACTATTTAAGAACACGTATTAATTTACCAATGAATCATCAGTTATTACGCCACATTTAACTGAGTGCCAGCTCAGATGTTTAATCTTCAGTGCAGGCTAATGAAAGATGCAACTCACATAGTGAGAAGTTACTATTTCTGGTGACACCCATGGTGCACACATGTTTGGAAATTTTGAGACAGTAGAACTCCCAGGAGCGCTGTCAACTTTGAATCATACCAATAAGTTCATTCACTCTGTGCACCACTAAGCCGTAATAAGGTAGACTGGAGCTGACCATTAAATTCCGTTGTATGGTGTTAAGTGCCACAACGGTCTCGCAATAAGTGCACCTCACTGACGTAGTTCCCCGTGGAAATGTTCAAAACCAGCAAGATAAATTCCACTGAGGAGCTGTCTAGCTCATAGGAGTCTACCCATCATGTAGTCCTTGCAAGGTACACTCGCCACTCCCGGACAGCCGTCGTGTACTGAGGCTGCTTACAGACTGCCACCAATGTACCCCTCAAACTGTCCGAACTTGTGCCTTGCGCGGCCGTCCGCTATCGGCAGATGTGGAAATTAGTACTCAAGCGGCATTAAATTAGTAAATACATATAGGATATGATTTGTAGACTCTGCAGTGTAGAGATGCAAGTGCTGGATTGTACAAGGAGTACCAGGAAGGACAAAAAGTTGATCAGGAGTACGCGGTTTGTAGTACGCTGTATATGCTATGAGGGTATTACAGAATTAAAATATCACGTCACAGCTATCAGTTCTAATAGAAGCTACCTAAAACATGAGTCCTTCCCATTGTCAGGCGCAATGTAGCATAACGTGTGATACGTACCCCTAAAAATTTCAAACGGAATTGTAAATGTGGTACAATTACATAATTTCCGGTATCGTACAGTCGATTAGCATAGTTTTTCAGAAGAAATATGCAGTGGAAGTAAATAGGTCTCTTAACAACAAAACTGTTCAACAAATGTGTCTTTCAGCGACTAGACTGACACAAAGGCAATATTATCAGAGTTTCGGTAAACTTTGTTGCAGTGTAAGTCAGTAAAATAAGATGTTTTTGTGTAACATAAATTCAACTCAGTGACGTATAGCGCATGGTAGAGGTGTTGCGGTAACACATTTTCACACCACTGTGACATATAAAAAGTTCCAATGATCCGTTTATCGAATGATATGGCTGGTACGGTTACATGATCGGTGTTATTCAGAAAATCCCTGTGGCTATCGCGTATCAACAGATCAGAGAATTACTGTAGAATATAAAACTGCTGTAAATCATGATCGGTGTACGTTGCATATTGAATTTTCCTAGCACATAATTTATAAAAGTAATTTCTAACTAACGATGTTACCGCGAGCGATGCAGGTATTGGATTTTAGATTTCTAGTTTCAGTTGTGACAGATCAGCACCGAAGCCACGTATTCAGGGCATTTAGATATGCTGTTTATACCACTCTAGCGTACGTTTCCACAACTTTTCTTTGGTCAGGTACGACAGTTGTACAAAATGTCATTTCTAGTTTTTTCGATAAGTCAAACCCCTCTGAAATTATGTCTTCCATGTCGGATACATTACAACAGTTATTAGTGTCACTCGTTATTATGATATTTAATTATAATCCACCCAATGTGTATGCCACAGCTATCCACATTAATAATGTAGGACATGGGTCTGACAACTTAGATAATAATGTAACAGTTCTTCATAAATTAAATAATAGACACCAACTGAACCTCTATATAAGATTTGAAAATTCTGTTTATAACAAAAACATGGGTGGAAAATACTCAATGACAAATCTGAGATACTGACAATGAATTTTTAAGTAGCTTCTCAAGAGTACTAGCCAATGTATAGTATCTTTTACTCTCATAATATCTGAGTGGTCCATATCGTGAAAACAACAACCAAATAAATACGTAGAAATGTAGATTACTAAGTTTTTAATCCTTTCGGTTTTTTATTTTTCTACCAATCATTCTGAGTAAGGTTTTCTTATGTTTATTGTAATAATTCATTTTTACTATACAGGGTAAAGAGGAATGAGTGCACTACATGAGTAGTGATTAAGATCCTTGCCTCTGTTGTTCACATGGAAAAAGGCAGTCACCTGAAGGGGAGAGTGCTAAAATTACGGCCAAAACAGAGACACTGACACACCACAACATTTCATGTACTCTAATCCTGTAAGTTCCGATGAGGCGTTACTTTCGTTTTGCCTCAGCTTACAGTAGGAAGTAAGTATGTTTTCTATATCGAGATATAAGTTTTTCTTGATTGCTAGCAGCTTCAATACTTCGCTCGGTGAAAGGAATATTTGACGCATTTGTTTATTTTTTTCATCATTTCACAAAGAGGTCACACGCCGTTTATATGTATACTCCTTGTTCCATCCTGTATGAGCGTGCATGCGTATGATGGAAGTCAAATGTAGTGGGAGCATGGACCAAAGGGAACAGTATAAGGGAATAGCAGTCATTGCCAACATTACAAGAATAACGGTAGGTAGGCCAGAGCAGCAAGCAAAGATGAAAACAGGCACGAGGGTAGGTTACAAAGTTGGTGCGGGGGTGAGGTGAGTCTCCCCACCACCGCGTCTGAATAGGAACATTGGTCGGATTTTGGCACGTGCAGAGCACTGTGGGGCCAGCCATGAGACGGACCGGACGCGGGAGCACAGCAGCTCGCAGATTAGGTGAGATAGAAATGAGGTAATATGGCTAAAATTCACGACAGGGTAAGCTCACAGCACGCATACAAAATACCTTCATCGCTAGCTTGACTCTTAGCTCAATGAGTGCAGATTGAGTATCGGATGGTAGATCGAGAATTTTCTGTCGCGAAATTTAATTATTTTTGGTACTTTCTTTGTGAGTTCAGTTCGCACTTCATTTTGGCGCCGATAGTACATCATTTTGCCCAGAATCTTTTCTCTGATAGAGGTTATCCACCTTCAGCAGTGGTCTACCTTAAATTTCTAGTGGTGTAATTCATGCATGACGATAAGTGAGTCTTAAAGAATGAATGACGATTTTCCCGCTAAAGACTGTGTGGCCCACTTATGTATTTTTTGTGGTTTTATGAAATTATGTGTCATATGTTTTTTGTGTTATTATGAAATTATGTGTCATATTTTTTTGTGTTAATATGAAATTATGTGTCATATATGAAATTATTCGTGTAGCCTTTTCGTTTTGTCATTGTCCTACCCATGATAGGTAACGTTGTAGTTTTGTAATTAAAGAAAATTTTTAATGTGTCGGCTTCTAAAGTTTTCATCAAAGTAGAAAATAAATCTATTAAATGAGAGTCAGCATTTCAGTTAACAAATAGTCCCCCAGTCACCTGACACATGAAATGGGTAGGATGTATCTCATTCAGTCCGATTTTCTAAAGTTAATGAAAGACAGAAATAATATGAAATGTGAATTTAGATAGGCTACCAGCTGCTATAGGACGGCTTTGAGCTCAACCACCCAAGAACGTGTTATCTTAGAGAAACTCGCACCAGTTTTCGTTGCGCATATTTCAAAAATAATTAATTTGTTTATCAAGTTAACAAATAAGGGTCACAATATAGACACCATTTCTTATGGGCCTGGTATATTAGCAGCCAGGACGCAAAGTCGGGTACAATTCTGTAAGGTAACGCGGGGAGATGGTCACACAGGTTCAATATAAACCAAAAATAAACAAAGAACCAGCATACAGCCAACCAGCAGTCCTATAGCACTGTGAACAAGTCAGATTCTGTATCACTCGTAAATTCTTATTCAAAAACGCAGTCAGATAGCTTAGGTATTCATTTTTAGAGGTTCATTTGTTCGTGCAGTTTTTCGTATTCAAATACGCAGTCAGATAGCAACAAGACGTAAAAACATCCATTTCGAGGAAACAAGGCAATCAAAGCACTGGAGATAGAATAACACATTCCATCCAAGTTTGACATAGGAAGGAATGAAGTGAAATGTGTTCATTACTGGCACCTGAATTTTCGGACAATGCAGAACGCAAGGGAAATTGGGCATGAAGTTTAAATGTTCTGCAGCTTTCACAGTACGTCTCAAGAAAGATTGCAGAACGCATGATAGTCAGAGATGTACAGGAAGACCAACGTATTCACTAGTCTGGGGCCCATTTTGTCGAAGAAGAACTGCAGGTTGTCAGAAACAGCCACTCTGCAGTTGCGACACTGGTCTAAGAGGATTTAATTATGAAAGAACTTCTAGTGTGACACTATAAAACAAAGAAATAAAAAAGCAACTGCTATTGTCCTATCTGGACAGAATAAAACTCGTAGATATACAATAGATTTTGGACTTTCAATGAGTTCTAACTTAACGACTAAAATGTATATTTGTCGTCATAAAAAAAGTGTTAGAAGACCATTTAAAACCCCTTGTTGTGAATCTTATTAATTATAACTTCGGAAATAACCAGAAGTGTATACTACTTTGTAATTCTTTGAGTGTTGAGGAGGACACAATTATAGTAAATGATTCACTTGCGGATTAAGACACTAATGCATGATCATTTCGGAAAGAAACAAAATATGTAGAACTTTTGGATGTACATGTCTTTCGGCAATATAACACATATGAAGAAAGATAAAAAAACTGTATAAGGACTCTCTGCAGTTATTTTGACATTAAATTGTGGAATAGAATTTTCATAATAAAAATGCATCCTGTTATTCATAACCAGCTACCTGCTCCAGTGTGTCAGCTTATCTTCATATACTACCGGCAAGCGGCTAGATGCAATCTTCCGCACGTGTTGCTGAATTGAAGAATGTGATTGAAGTGGCATTTGATTTTGGACGTGAAGAATGTAATTCTGACGGTTTTCCAGATAGTGCTTTCGCCAAATGTACCTACTGTGATTCAGCATATTGTTTCATGCATTTTATTGAGCAACCTCATGCATATTTTTAAAGTCTGATATTAGGCAAACTAAGAGAACACAATCAACCGCTTTCACCCTGTTAATCGCCGGCCGGAGTGAGTGGCCGAGTGGTTCTAGGCGCTACAGTTTGGAACCGAGAGACCGCTACGGTCGCAGGTTCGAATCCTGCCTCGGGCATGGGTGTGTGTGATGTCCTTAGGTTAGTTAGGGGACTGATGGCTTCAGAAGTTAAGTCCCTTAGTGCTCAGAGCCATTTGAACCATTTCACCCTGTTAATCATAGTGATATGTGAACCATCTACATAAAATTGGAATATCGAATTTCTGTTGAAGTGGAGAGACTTCCTTGTCAGGCTGCTACCGCCGTGGCAGAAGACGCGTGTTCTGTGCGTCCAGTGGAATGGCTTGAGTCGTCAGGAGTCAAGTGTCATCGCCTTTGCGTATACAGAGCGACTGAAAATTTGTACCAAGGTCGGGAATCTAACCAGGGACTCCTGCTTAGTCGGCTGGTGCGTTAGCCACTAAGTCACCTCGGCACGGCTGTTCACTCAGCTACACGGATTGCCATGGCACGACTCCCTCCTCGATCCAAACCCTCGTTGCCTCCCCAGTCTACTTTAAGTTGCCCTTTACACACGAACAGAAATGCCGAGGCTCACCAAGTTCTGGAGTAGCACCTCAGCATCGATCGTAAACGGGGGATCCAGCCTGAAACGCAAGTGTGTAAGGGTGAATTTAAAGAAGACTGGGGAGGCAGTGAGAATTTGGATAGAGGAAGGAGGCATGCCACGGAAACCAATGCTGTTGTGGGAACCGCTGTGCCAAGTCTAACGCACCTGCCTAGTAAGTAGGAGACCCGAGTTCGATTCCCGTCCTTGGTACAAACTTACACTCACCACTTCAGTTTATTTACATACAATCATATGTGTATGAGACCAGTAGGCTCTGAAATTGAGTCATTTCTTTTGTCATCGCCCTCCCACCTCGATTACGCGTCTTCTTTCCCCGCTCCAGCACAAGTGCCTTCCACGACCATATCTTCACCTTCTCTAGAGCTCTTTACCTGAAGATGGTCACAGACCCGAGTGCTTACCTTGTAACCTTCTTCCAGCCAATCAGAATTAATGTTCACTGTCACTGTTAAATGTTCTGTGGCAGCTACAATTCTCACGGTTGAACGACCGCATGCAGACGTTATTGTGAATGAAATTGTCACTAGGCAAGTTCTATGTCACCAATTTAGATACCTTATGTTCTTTTCATTCCTCAGCCACTCCTCCTCCACTGCTAAATACTGATACAATTTTTTTTTACCTTCACATAAATTCGCCAGAGTGACGCTAAAGTTCAGTGTCCATTGATATTAACGATAGTGATGGCGCTGCTACATATATGAAAGGGAGGAAGAGCTGCAGGATTTCTTGATAGAGCTGAGTGCAGAGTATGGTGTAAGAGATAACTGAAGAAACATTAATTTATTGAAGAATAGAAGATATAAGAAGCAAATTGAGTATCAGAAATGTAGACCACGGAGCAGGTGAAGTGAACAAATTTTATCATTAGAGAAAAAAACGCGAAACGGATGAAGCGAGGAAGAAACTTGAGGAGCCTAAATTCTGTTTCCAAAAGAAGTCCACTAGTGTCGAATATAGCTCTCTATCCGAAAAACAGGAATTCCTGAGACTGTACCTCCACAGCACATAATTCTGTGTAAGAGAATCTTCGACTGTTGTAAAATTGGAAAAGAACATTACTGATGGTGTTGAAATTTAGTGGACCGTTAATAAATGAGTGAATTGTATGCTTAATCTGCCTGGAAATTACGAGCTGTAGGACCGAAGAAGCTGATGAGTCATTTTCATTATGTAGAAGCAGAATTAGGAAGCAAACATTGCAGGGAAGGGCAGAAATTGTAATAATACTGCAAATTGGCTCGAAGCATCAATCTAAGTTAATGGGGTTGGAGATTTGCATCGTAAACACTGAGCTATCTTACAATACATTTATTCACAACCGGTTTCCATCATTGATCATCTTCACAGTGGGAAAATATTCTGACAACTTCAGATGTCATACATGCCATAGCTGACTTCCACTCGAAGATGATCAGTGATCGAAACCGGTTGTTAATAAGTATCGTATTGTAAGACAGCACAGAGTTTACCATGCGTTTCTCCAAGTATATCGAAGCGGTTGACAGTCGCCTGAAGAAAACTTCTAAGTTCAGAAAACTGATGATCCAGAAACAACTCTAGATTTACAGCCTACGGAACTTCATTGAGACTTATTTAGTACATACTTTATCGTTAGTTGGGCATTGGTATGACTGCTAACTGATCAAAAGGGATAGTGAAAGAATTCAGTGGCGAAACAAAAAACGTCTGTTGATGAAGTTCATAAGGTGGGCAAGAAGAGAGAAAGTATTCTGCTTCCAAGCACAGATTATGCATTTACTTTTCTTATAAAGTCCTATAATTTTTATTGTAGGATTCACGAAAATAGAAGACATACATGAGACACCCTGCTAAACCCGCAAGACAGGACAGGTAGTTGGAATTGTGGAAAGGAGCAAAAATGAGCGGCTGTCAGTTTCACTCCAACACACATAACTTTATTTATTTGACCAAACATTACAGTACAGATTCTTGAACTTAGTACTCGACTGAATACGCCACACTATCTTATGCCTTAAGGGCACAACCACATTAATAAAAATAACGGCTAAAATCCATTGACTCAAAATTCAGACGCCAAAGAGAATATTTAGAGAGCAGATGGCCTCACTTAAGTAAGTTCTACAATTTGGCTGAAGGCCCAAAATATAACACTTGAAAACCAAAAGCCTTAACTTAAAGACGGCTGAAGGCCCATGATTTAAAACTCAAGGTAAAATTAAATAAAGAAACACAAGGCAGAAAGACTTATCTTCAATTAGGCTGAAGGCCTGAAACAGTCATATACTTGACAAAATTTTAAAACGGCTGAAGGCTCATGACTCAAAACACCACTAAAAACAATTCAACTTCAATTCAAAACATTCGGCTACGAGCCATACAAATACACACAACAGAAGATAAGAAAAGGCAGTGCAGCTAACGGCGCTCAGAAGTTTCCGGCGTCGGAGAGCACTTGAAATACTAACGATCACTTACGTGAGACAGACAGTCGGTCAACCAATCTAGATCCGACGACAACCCAACCAACAGACAGTCAGTGGAACCACCGACAAGGTAACTTGCGCTCCACTCGACCAGCACACAACCGGGAGCTCAATGCAAAACGTACAAGGCATGGACACTCACAACCACGCATCAATTATGCTGTCAAACTACACGCCGTGCTGGACAGCGACGACACAGTGAGGAAAGGGCACTGCCAGTATTTACGTCAACGGCCAGTGTAGGTAACTGGAACGTTAACGGATACAAGGCAGAAAATTCCGCTGGTGCACTTCAATTGTAAATAACCAAATACAGTTAGACTCCACCGGACGGTGACTGAACCTTCGCCAACTCGAACACGCACGTTGTTGCTCGCGGGAGTGTCCCAACAGCTATCAACGAGAACAATACGGCACAATGTGAACAGTCTTGACTTGCTGATAAATTAAATCGTGCTTGTTCAACAAAACCGTGGCATTTACCTGCGGACAAGGGAAATGCCACGGTTTTGTTGAACAAGCACGATTACACTCAAAAGATACAGTGTCTACTCTCTGATTCGGCGTATCGCAAAATTGGTACCGACCCTACCAAGAGTGTTGAGAGAAAGACTAATAACCTCCTGAAGTTCTTCGTCACAGGAGACTATCAAGAGTCTTAATTCTTACTCTGCTGTACCATCTAGATTATGTGGCCTCCCTAAGGTCCATAAAGAGGCTGTCGCTTTGAGGCCTATTGCATCTAATATTGATGTTCGGAAATATCGTGTAGCTAAACATCTTGCTAGCTTGTTGAGCCCACTAGTAGGTAGGTGTGAACACCACATTAAGAACTCTGCGGATTTCTTACGCCGATTGCAAGGATTGCGTTTGAAAGACTCTGATATTTTAGTCAGTTTGATGTGGTTTCTCTTTCCACTCGCGTTCCTCTCTCTGATTCGTTGCAGCTAATTGAGGTTATGTTTGGTGTCGAGTTATCAAATTTGTTTCGGCATTTGCTGACTTCCACTTACTTTTTATTCATGGTCAGTACTACGAAAAGACTGATAGAGTTGCAATGGGAAGCCCGTTGTTACCTATTGTGGCCAATTTGTTTATGGAGGACTTTTGGAGTCAGCGACCTTGAAACCCGCGTGTTTTTCAGATATGTAGTCAATACTTTTGTTGTTTGGCCTCATGGTAGTGAGAATTTAAACCGGTTTTTGGAATACCTGAATTCAATCCACCCGAATATTCAGTTCGCTATGGAGGTGGAAAAGAATGGATGCCTTCCCTTCCTTGATGTGTTGGTCAGAAGGAAGACTCATAGTACGTTGGGACATTCTGTTTATAGGAATCACACTGACTTGTATCTGCGAGCTGATAGTTGTCACCATCCAGCTCAGCGTGAAGGAGTACTTCGTACCTTGGTTCACAGGGCCCACGTTATCTGAGACCCTGAAAGTTTGGCAGCTGAGCTATCACATCTCGAAGTGACTTTTCGTCAGAATGGTTATAGTGAGAGGCAGATCAAACGTGCGTTGCGCTATCAGCCTTCTGTGCAACGATGAGTGACGATAGCAACGAAGTGGCACCTAAGTCTACGGCCTTTTTGGCTTACGCAGGTAGCATTTCCAGCAGGATTGGCAGTATTTTGCGGAAATATGATGTGAAATGTGTTTTTCCACCACCTTCTAAGATTAAGGCCCTGTTGGCGTCCGCAATAGATGATCTTGGTTTGCGTAAGGCTGGGGTCTATCGTATTCCTTGCAGTTGTGGCATGTCATATATTGGTCAGACTATCAGGACTGTGGAAGACCGGTGTATTGAACATAAGCGTCACACACGCTTACAACAGCCGAGAAAATCCGCTATTGCAGAACATTGCCTGGACACCGGTCATCCTATGGAATACAACAACACGGAGGTTCTGGCTTGCACGTCCAGCTGTTGGGATAGTGTCATTAAGGAAGCGGTTGAAATCAAACTATCAAGCAACCTTATAAACAGGGATGGAGGATTTTGTCTAAATCATGCTTGGAATCCGGCTCTGACTCTCATCAAAAAACAGAGGGACTGGATTAGGGCTACCTCACCTGTTGATTAATAGTCACTATCGATATTTCTGATGTTGGTTATCTTTGGTTGTGTGTTGACTTTTCGGTTACTTGTTCTGTGTGTGGTATCTTCCTTGTTTCTCTTCTGTGAAACGAGGTATTAAATTCCCTTGCAGATTGCTTCCTCCTTGCAGTTGTAGGGTGTGCGCTCCTGCTGAAACATCGGCGGTGGTCGATGACGTCACCCGGCAGCAAACCCGTCAATTATTTTAACAACGTTATGTATGTTCAGTGCATCAAATACTTTGTACCGCATTTAAGACATCAAGACATATCGAAACATTTTCAAGTAATTCTTAATGGCCTTTAGTTCATTATGTGCCTCCGCAATCAAACTGAAGTTTAAAGCAAGTTCAGTTGCTCTTTGTAATCCTGGCAACCTTTTAAGAAATGGGCGCACGGTATCTATCGGTGCACACCATCTCATTTCAGACAGAATGTAAATGGACGATCCGATATTTTCTTTTAAAACTTTCCATCTTTGGGAACTAGACTGATACTTCCACTTCCAGTGACATCAGGTATCATCTGATGGAACTTAAAATACGTTCATATTTATTACAACACTCGCATGTACGTAATAAAAATATTTTTCCCTCTAAAAGATCTGATGTGTCGGTCGTGCCTTACACGCACATCCATAGCATTTTGCATTAATTTATTTGTTTTTTAACTATCCCTCAGGTCCAGTTAGTGCCTCCAGTATTCAGGCCTTTGCTTCAAAATAAAATCGTGGGTGCAGATTTTAAAACTTGCTCTTAATTTCTATTTAGAAAAATCTTAGGGGGGCCGGATAGTTTTACCCCCTATTTCTCACCTCCCTCCCCCTTCCCCATGCTTGCCTAGTGCGCAGGAACAGTCACACACGTTTAGACGAATTCATTTTTTCTATAAATCTCTATAATCGAGTGCCTCTCGTTTATTATCGTCCTTTTGTTAGATTAGTGAGGCCATGTATCTATGAACAGAATTTCTATTCCAGAACGTGAACAGTAAAATGTATTGAGCAGCGTTGAGCTCATGTTATGTGTTGGTTTAAACCTTGGTTCCTACTCTGTGTTTGGTTTCCCATGGTTATTGCGATTATGCTGATGTTCGCTCTCTCCGTGAGAGGCAGCAGCCGTGTGTATCGATATTCGCAACTTGTACTGTCTTTGGTCTGGTGCTTATAGTTTCTGGCTGTGCTGTGTGCGGGCAGACGTTCGGTTGGCGTGGAGCAGCGAGGAAATCTCCGCACGGCGTAGTCTGGCCGGGCTCGCTGGCAGTCTGTATGCAGGGTCGGAGTGTGTGGGGCTGCTCCCATTGCTACGAGGTCCATGGCTCACCGACTCTGGACACAAAAGTTGAGTTTGGATTTAATTTATCAGCAAGTCAAGACTGTTCACATTGTGCCGTCTGGTTCTCATTGTTGGCTGTTGGGACAGTCCCGCGAGCGACAACATGTGTGCTCGAGTTGGCGAAGGTTCAGTCACCGTCCGGTGGAGTCTAACTGTATTTGGTTATTTACAATTGAAGTGCACCAGCGGAATTTTCTGCCTTGTATCCGTTAACGTTCCAGTTACCTGCACTGGCCGTTGACTTAAATTCAGGCAGTCTCCTTTCCTCACCATGTTGCCTCTGTCCAGCACGGTGTGTAGTTTGACAGCATAATTGATGCTTGGTTCTGGGCGTCCATGCCTTTTACGTTTTGCATTGAACTCCCGGTCGTGTGCTGGTCGAGTGGAGCGCAAGTTACCTTGTCGGTGGGTCCGTTGACTATCTGTTTGTAGGATTGTCGGATCGAGAATGGTTGGGCCGACTGCCTGTCTCAAGTAAGTGATCGTTAGTATTTCAAGTGCTCTCGGACCCTGGAAACTTCTGAACGCCGTTAGCTGCACTGCCTCTTCTTGTTTCCTGTTGTGTGTATTTGTATGGCTTATAGCCGAACGTTTTGAATTGAAGTTGAATTGTTTTTGGTGGTGTTTTAAGTCATGGGCCTTCAGCCGTTTTAAAATTAAAGTTCCTTGCTTGTAAAGTATTAGACTGCTTGGGGTCTTCAGTGTAACTGAAGATAAGGCCATCAACCTTGTGTTTTTTTATTTAATTTTAGCTTGAGTCATTAATCATGGGCCTTCAGCCGTCTTTAAACTAAGGCTTTTGCTTTCAAGTGTTATATTTTGGGCTTTTAGCCAAATTGAACATTCAGTTCGCCGGGAAAAGTTGAGGTCTCGTACATAACGCTGTTCTTCAAGCAAGTGAAGACGCAGAGATGTGAAAGTGTCAATATTAAGCGTCTAGTGCAACAACTAAATTAATTAAAAAATAGTTGGGATACTGTTTACGCAGAAAGTTGAAAGGTGGCAGAAAACTATGTAACATCACTTGACTAGAATATAATGATTCGCAGCACAGGGAAACGGAAAGGCGAAAGGAAATGCGGAAAAAGATTTAAGTCTGAGTCCCGAGATTTTCAGTCTTATCCTAGGTAGAGTTGTAAGTAACTTAACTGTATGATATGATGCCATAGACAACATGACGGGCACGTTTGGGTTTCGTGGAATTGTATAAGCCTTGTCGATGCTACGCTATTAGAGTGCGTAGGAAACAAAGCATTTCTGTAGAGCACGGAAGTTAATAGGCAGGATCAGAAACAAGAATTTTACAGTTAAAATAAATTCTTGCAGTTAATTTTGAGTGTGAATCACTTCTCCCTCTGCGCCTTCTCAATGCTCTTCACGGGTGAAATTTTAATTACGTTGCCTGTTTCCAAACATAATGGTAACCTTACGATTTTTTTTTACTTTGCCTGTTTCTGTTTTCCAGACAGAGCGGCTATTTAGGCTTCTTGCACGAGTTAAGAATAAGTTGTTTGATAACTACAACGGAGTCAGCGGGACTTGTTGGATTAGCTCTGATCACAACAGAGTCGGGTTAGCCCACTTATTAGATAATATAGGGATTATATAGAGTTCACATCTAAAAAAGCTAGAAAGCAACTATAATTTTATAAAGCATCGAATTTATGTAAACTGCAACCAGTGATAAAAAATTATTAAAAATATGTTATTTAATTTTTCACATTAAAATTTTCTGACTTTATCCAAACAGAAAAGAAAAAAAGAAAAAATTTGGGGATGGGACGTAAGAAAGCTTATCAGGGGCACTCCCCACCCCTTATCAAAAACAGAATATAGTTCCCCAAAGAACGTTACCCAACTGTATGTTCGTAAACAGGGCAAAGAAAATCGAGTTCTTGAGTGAGAATAAGCATATTAAACACAAAATATAATGACATATGATTTTATTGGTACACGTAAAAGTTATGTTGATACTGTGGGTGTAAGGCTCGAAAAAATTTTACTTTGGCGTGACTTGCTTAATGAATGCTCAGATCGACATTCATTTTCTCCACAAATACACTGTGAAGGACCGAAATATTTTTTTAGTTTAAGAATGCTGCAAACTTTTCGGGACATACAATTAATTTTCTTTTCTAGCAAAATAGGAAAAGAATGTACTTCGACAAAGATAATTCAGTGCATTGAAAGTTTATAATTCAGATGTTTACCGTTTAATTTGCGAGCATCCGAAAATAACAACCGAATTGTAAAACTTATCGGAACTCCCGATGTTTTATCACGTTTTTTTTACATGTTTTCTGTGAAAGCACAGCGGTGTCCGGGAACTGCTCTCTGACTACTATTTGACGAGTTTACCTGTTCCTCAGTGTCACTTTCCATAGTGTCGCAAATCCCCAATTATCTCAATGAGTCGTAATAAACATTCTTGTTTGCTTTCCTACCAGTGCTTTCAGAACCTGTCTTTGTCACTTCATGCTCATCACATTTTGCCCTTTAGAGTTACACTACATTTATTTGCGTAGATAGAAATATGCTACACAGGAAAGTAAGATATGGGCATACCCAGCTGCGTTACGATTTGGGACAGTTGTTTTCATATCTAGTTATTCTATTCTCTGTGTGCTCAGTATTAGAAGGATGTAGGGCTCCTATTGATTCTCTCTTCTTCTCTGAGACAGAGTGAGCTGGAGCAGTGGACAGCACGTAGGACCCTCACGCGGTTCAAATTTAGCGCTGGCCGTGCATATTTCCCTAAATAGACCCACGCAAAATCCAAAATGATTCCTTTAAAAGGGCACGGCCGATTTTTTTTCCCAGTCCATAACAAACTATCCTAGCTTCGACTCCATGTCTGACGACTTTGTTTTCGAAGCGGCGTTAATCCCTGATTTTCCTTCCTATCCTTAGTCTTCAAAGGATTTTATGGTTTTGATTACGGTGCTACAAATAAGAGTTTACTGTTGCAATTAACAGCTCTGTGTATTCTGTCAACAATGATACTGAGTACGTAGTCGCTATTGACGGGAAGTTTCTCCCTTTTTTTTTTATTAACAAACCCAGAGAGATGTGATAATGTGTGGAGATACTACCTCTAACATCAGCAGAAAGGCATGGCTGTATGAACTTTATGTTAGGTTGCATTACTTGATGAATAGTAAGGAACCCATTGCCATAGTTGTTTGTCTGATGATAGCAAGTGTTTTTGTGGCTGTGCACTTTTTCTAAGCCGATCGTTCTCATTAAGTTAACACAGCTGTACGGGGTAAGTTACTGAAAATTTGTCATTCAATAATGTTTTCACGTATTCCTGTTTTTCACCTAATGAAAGAAAGGAAAAATAATTACCGCTATCTATCAATTTTCAAAAAGGAAGATGAAAACTGACAGTGTTATAAAAGTTTAATTTTCTTCAAATTAACAAATTTTCACTATGCTTATTTAAATTAATTTTTAATTTTGGCTGTGCACTGTTCTGTAGTTATTTGTGTTTCTCGTCTTTTTCAAGGTACCCTTAGAGAATGTGACCAGAACATGAACATGTTTGTTCCTTGATTCAAGGCCTTCAAGCCAGTGAAATGTCTTAACACCAAATTGCTCAAACACTGGGTGTCCATCCACAAACTGCTTGAGAAAGATGATCTTAATGTTACTGACACCAACACAATTGGACGGCCAACAAAACTCACTCAAAAAACTAGGTGTATTGTAAAGGATAAATTGGCGTTCGTACTCGGATAGTTTTCCAAGTCTGAATTTCTCAGATAAGTACCAACGAAGACAGGAGACCACCGACAGGACTCATGTAAAAGTCTTTACTCGGAAACTGTCCTGGGGTAAACATACTGATTTCGAGCTAAACAAACACATGCTGACAAAAAGAAAAAAAGAAGAAATGTGACTGATCATCAGGAATTTTGTGAAAGAGTGATGTCTGAAGGTTCCTGCTATGCCAGCGCTGAAGGAAAGAAGACTTAGAACAATCCACATGTATATCCTGTAACAGTGCCTGTAGGCCAGGCTACAGGAGGCAGTCTTCGCAGAACCACGTCCACATAGCAGAGACCAGCACATGGCACATGTTCGGCAGGAACAGAACTCGGTCGCCTTGTAGGGACAGCACTATTCCCGGAGAGTTTTGGTAGACGAGTTGAAGAATTTCTTCATAATCGTCGTTGCCATGACAAATATTGAAAAGCTGAACAGACGAATGTCCAAATCATTCATTCAAAATAATAATGTGATTTTGTAGAAAGATCCTTTGTAACGAAAATATTCTAAAAATTCGACGGAGAAATTTTCCGTCCATCTGTATACGTGTCACATTGTTGTGGTCACGCTTCGTGATAGAATTTCTGAGTATTATTTTACGTAATCATCCTTTTTCGTGCCTAGGACACAGTGGGAAACTTATATTCCAGCGTATTCCATGCTTTCACGTTTCACAAATATATTGATCACACATGAATTCGTTCTGTCAGTTCAGGGTGTTTTTCTTTTTCTGTCTCTAAAGTGCTTCCCCTTTTTGTATTTCAGAAAGGGAAGCAGAGCTTTTGTTAAGTCACTCGGCATGTATCTGAAGGAAATGGGTTTAAATCCTCGTCTAATCATTATGATGAAGAGTTTCCGAAATGATTCCCGCAAAATGCCAGAGCCATCGTTTACATTTAAGCCCGTTTCTTTCTCATATTTTGTTCAATAAAATTACTGCCTGGAATGGTTATACTGTGAACTTCCTTCCGTCCATATTTTTTTTTTTTTTTCAGATTGTGAGACAAGTTGCTATTTCGTGTGAAATGAAAACTTGTGCTGCTCTAAAAATTATTTTTAAGTGGCTTATGTCGTGCAGAGAAACCGCTGTCGAGCGCTGCCCACGTTACGGATTAAATGGTGATTCACGAGTGATTTCCAGCAGCAGCTCGCAAGGTCGCACTGGAGCGGAAAACATTAGCGGTCGTAAGCGACAAAGGGACGGCGATCAGAGACAGACAAAGGGCGGTCCGCGTTGTCACCTGCGACATCTGGTGGCGGCTGGACGTCCGCGCGCCCGCATTGTCGCACGCAGGCCGCCGCGCGCAGTTACGTCACACAGCTGCGCGTTGTTCAGTCTGAGTCCTGCGATGTTCGCCACCGCGGAGAGGACATCCATTGCTGTGGCTGCAGTGGAAACACCCTACTGATAACATCAGATAATGTTAGTTAATGGCATGAGTACATCACATTTCGAATAAATCATCCGCACATGTCGTACGCGAGCGTCTAACATATATTTATGAGTGATAAATTTTCCTCTTTCTAGCTTCGTATAAATATTTATTGAGCATCTCACGAGTGAATGGCCATTTAAAATTCTAAGGTTGTATGCAACACTTGACTAAACAAAGGATGCTCTTGTTCAGCTTCACAAAGTAACCGATTTCAAAATCGTTCAAATGGCTATGGGACTTAACTTCTGAGGTCGTCAGTCCCCTAGAACTACTTAAACATAACTAACCTAAGGACATCACACACATCCATGCCCGAGGCAGGATTCGAACCTGCTACCGTAGCGATCGCGCGCTTCTGGACTGTAGCGCCTAGAACCGCTCGGCCACCCCGGCCGGCAAAAGCTTTTGTGGTAGGGAACAAACACTGTACTGTCGGGAACAAACAATATACTGTAAAACGCTAAAGTGCGAATTGAAGAACAGTCGTGTGGATGTAGAAGTGAGACGACAAAAAGTGCGGTGAGTGTTGTAATAACGTCGTTAACAGTAGCTCAGAATGGTGTAGTTTTCTAACACGTCACCTACATAACGCAGCTGTGTGAGTAGTGGGGCAGCTGTGCTGTTGAAATACTATGACGGAGCCATTAGGACTTCCTCTCCTTCGCCATTTGCCGTCCTGAGGCTGCACTCAGGTGAGGGCGGGGCTGAATATAGTGGCAGGTGTGGGTGGTGCGCTCCGGTTACCTGGGCGCAGAGGCTCCGTCGTCCTTGACAACAGCCCCGCCACCTCCCAGGGACGGCACTCCATTTGTCCAGTTGCGTGAGAGCTGGCACGTCATTGCGCGATTGGTCCATCACTGGACAGACTTCTGCAAGATGGTATACCGATTCACTGAAATCAATTATCTACTTGTTACAATCCTAAAATTATCTGATTCAGAGAACACTTTCCAAGACGTCCATTAGCAATAATTAACGGTTCAACAATATTCGAAATTCGGGAAAAGCCATACCGAGATGGTGGCAAGGTAAGTCCTGCCGAAGGAGTACACACATATGTAGTGCAAAAAGTGACCGATAAAAACACAAGAGAGGTGTTTAAGAATTAACTGGAAGTCTGCCTCTTGTGTTCGTATCTTTTGTGTACAAGAAGACACCTCTGCACGCTGTTGTCATAGCGTTGTTTCTATAGTGCCACAGCGTCCAAGTAGCATCTCGTACTAACAACTCCCGGACATACACTCTTCGCACATACACGGTGTACACACATTGCTATTTCTACAGTGTCATTTAGCCCTCGGATCGTCTTAAAGAAATGAATACTACAAAGAGACAGCTATCGCTGACATGGTGTAATGGCAACAGCGCACTCGGTTGACAAAGATGCTGCCAATACAGCCCGTCCACGTTCAACAATGGAGCTGATATCGATATTTGAGTCGCTTGGATTCAAAACTGTCCATGTCCACTTTTAAAAAAAATTTAGTTGGCAACTCTGGATTGTAGAGCATGACATTTTACACATGCTTGAAATGCTATTTATGCTCAAAGCTCTCCATGTCCTATGGAAAACAGCTCACGAAAAGTATGGTGAGATTGAAAACTGTCCATGTCCATCAGTAAGTTGGGTGCAAAACTCGCCTTGTCCCTTTTGACAAATCGCATTGAAGGCTGGGGTCATGTGACTGTAATGCAAGATGGCTACCATAAGCATGTAAACATTGTACTTGTGTGGTCTCTTGCAGTTGTTTATTCTGAAAGTTGTACACATTTTTCATCTAAATGAATTATAAATTATGGAATATAATTAGGGCATGACAGAAAGACAATCTGACCATTTCGGGAAGCAGGTACGCCGTGAAGACCAGTGGAAACCAAATATGGCAAAATTGAAGAGGTATGTATTATTTTTGTCTTTACATCATGCACTAAATGGTGGAAATCTGAACATTAAAATAACCGTTCAGGGTGTTAAGAAAAAATGTATTCCCCATTAATCGTATTTGTGTGAAAGTAATACTATTATTACTGACATGACCTAAAATTGATCTATGAATAACTTTTTGTTTATATGTGTGATTTCAGATATTCGTCAAAAGGACTTCCCGAGTATCAAAAACGTGGTCATCGAGTCGGATGGGACTGTGCTAGCCTGACAAAGTCTTTTCATACCAGCTATTATGCAAAGTGTGATAAAATTTACCAAGATAATTTCCTTCTGAAATACTTGAGTATCAAGACACCTTCGAGATCTCGTTGTAGGGAAGAAAGACAAATCAACAGAGGACAGACAATCTCTTATTTCGTACGAAAGAAAGTACCTGGTGGGTCATTGAAAGTGAAAGTATGTCGTGAAACATTTATGAACATTCTTGGTGTTTCAAAAGCAAGAGTGCAAAACATCGCATGTCATCACCTCAAGACTGGAGATATTGCTAAGGAGAGAAGAGGAGGTAATCGCCAGACGATGAAGAATGAGCCCAAACGACAGGAAGTAATTGCTCATATAAAAAGATATGTTCCAACTGAGTCGCATTACTGCAGGGAGGAAAGCTGTCGCGTGTATTTACCTGCGACTGTCAACATTAGAAAGATGTGGCGACATTACAATTCCGTGGTTACTCCTGAAAAGAGAGTCATGCAGAATTTTTTTAGGAACATATTTAATACAAAATGTAACATTGGATTTGGGTCTCCAAAAACAGATGTTTGTTCCATGTGCCTCAGACCTTAGGAACAGATCAAAACTGAAAAGTGTGACGTTAAGAAAGCTCAAAGGGAGTCTTCATAACCTTAAAGCAAACAGTTTATATTCACTGCTGAAGGAAAAGCAAGACAGCCTTCTGACAATGTCCTTTGACTGCCAAAAAAATTTACCCTTGCCAAAAATACCTGATCAGAGTGTCTATTATAGTAGGCAATTATATCTATACAATTTTTCCATTGTAGTAGGTTCCTCTAAATCAAAGTCAACCACTAATAATTTATTCATGTACACTTGGATCGAACATGAAAGTAAGAAGGGGTCAAATGAAATATGTTCAGCTGTTTCCCACCGTTTGTGCCATACAGACATGAGCAACGTACAAACTTTGAGATTAATTGCCGATGGATGCCCTGGGCAAACTAAGAACACAATAGTTGTCTCAATACTGTGTCACTGGATGTACAAACATACGCCAGGAGTAAACACAATAGAAGTTATTTATCCCGTAACTGTACATTCATTCGTGCCTCCGAATAGAGTCTTTGGGCTCATCGAAAGGCAACTGCGGAAACGAGAAGTGATCGTTCAGCCACCGGAGTACCATAGCATCTTGGAACAGTATGGGATCCTTCACATTCTAGGAAGAGACTGGAAGGTACTTGACTGAAAAGGAGCCATTCAAAACATCACTAAACCCGCAACATCATTCCCCTTCCAGATGTAAAACGAGTGATCATCATCCGTGATTCTCAGAATGCTATAAAAGTCCAAGGGGAGCCTAATTATAATTCTGAAATCAACTTACCAGTGTCCGTATGCAAACGTGGGAAACACTTAGGACACACAAACTCGAGCTGCATTACGAACACGGTTGTTCCTATTATGAAAAGAAACTGGAGGGTGTTTTCAAAACTCCTCGAGAAACACTATGGTGAGTCCTGGAGGGAACGTGAATCCTTGTCGTGGTACATGACATTACTAGGTTCCAGCGGGTCAGGGGCATCAGTTGAATCAGAATGCCTAGCAGGAGAAGATGAAGACGTTGTTCCAGATATGATGTATTAAGTGGATTGCAGTTTGTCAGTTGTTACATCATGTACCTTCAGAAACATTAAAAGAAATTTAAACTGAATACACAGTTTTATGTTCACCTCATATCCTCTCCTCATGTACAACTAGTCAGGTTCAAAACTGTCCATGTTCATTTCAGTTGCATGCAAAAGTGGCCATCTGCAAAGTCAGATGCAAAACTGTCCAAGTCCATTTTTATTTTGCTTATATCTTACATGCACTGAGATCCTGATATTTTTTCAATAGCCCAAATGGTTTTGTACTAATCCATACGTATGTATACAACACACAGTGTAGGGCAGTGTGTATTTACCCAGTGAAAACAGTTTTTCCACTTTTTCTCAAAGCAGGTTATGGAGGACATGGACAGTTTTGCATCTAGGCGACTGATTTGTAGACCAGCTACCGGTTGCCGAAGCAAAATTGTTTTATCGAAGGCTTCCGACGCATGCCAATTTTTGCCGATAAAGGTTTTGATAATACGCTAGGAGCCAAGAAAACTTTATTCTTAGATGTGCATCACGCCAACATCTGCGCCCAGTAGCTGTCATAAACAATAAGATTTAAATTTTGTTTTAATTTCGTTTCATAGAAAGCGTATACAACTTGTAATTGTTTAGTGCAATGATACATTTATTTTTTTGTGAGCAATATTTTGACCAACAGTCACTGAAGCGCCAAAGAAACCGGTATAGGCATTTGTATTCAAATACAGAGGTATGTAAACAACAGAATACAACACTGCGGTCGGAAACTCCTATATAAGACAGCAAGTGTCTGGCGCAGTTGTTAAATCGGTTACTACTGCTACAACGACAGTTTATCAAGATTTAAATAAGTTCAAACGTGGTGTTATGGTCGGCGCTTACAAGGCCCTTGTTCACCTGATTCTTGATCATTGTTCTTCAGCCGGGGACTGATAGGAGAGGGGCGCGTTTTAGTCATGGGATCATTTAGTTGGCACGAGTGCGGTACAGAGATGCTCAACAAATCTAATGACAGGTGCTTCAAGAGAGGCGTTGTGCATTACGGAGAGGTTTATTACCGAAATTTCGAGAGAGTGCTTTGCGGGAAGAGTCGGACAACATACTACTTCGTCCTACATACAACTCGCGAAATGACCGCAATGAGAAAATTCGAGAAACTAGGGCTAACAGAGAGACATACCAACAATCATTCCTACTACTCGCCATTCGCGAGTAGAACAGATATTTGGGGGGGGGGGGGGGGGGGCAATCAACTGGTGGCACCAGATGTACTCTTCGCCACACATCCTTCGCGTTTTGACTTAGACGCGGATCTACAAACTGTTCTGCTGCAGTCAGGCAACACTGCGTTATGAAAGAGAGAAAGTAGCCCAAAAAATAAATCAAAGCTCATTTATCTTGATGTGCGAGCCGACGATGCTACAATTATTATATCAAGTCCCAGGATCCAACATATGTTTGTGCAAACATTACGCTCTAAGGTACATATTCTTACCATATAAATGAAAACGCCGATTTCATGATTTCTCGTTTATTTCATTTTTCACAATCATTTCAGAAACAGTTTTCAACTAATAAGTTTTGCGTACTATTCATACAAAATCCACAAGCTCAACAGAGAAACTTGTGCGTCAGACAAGCTGTGTTCCTGTCGTGATGAACGACACGTTAGTTCTCAGTGCCACAATGTCTCCAATACTGCTGCACGTCTTCACCATCTCGCTGCCAAAACTACGAACCAGCATAAGTGAAAAAATTAATATAATAGTCAGTATTTTCATTTGCATACTCATATTCTTGTCTCGTGTTATAAAAACTCATTTTTCAGTTAATTCATATTTCTTTAGTTTCAAAAATTTACCGTTGTTTAAACTTGATCTGATCAGCTTTGCTATTATTGTTGCTCCTTGCAATTCAGTACAATAATTAAAAAATTTCGAATTTAACAATCTGACATTCCAGAAAAGATTGTAAGATTCCTGGCCACTATATACGAATGAATTAATGAAATTTCTGTCTTGTTTCACTCCATAAAATCATATCAACATCATTTAAGACGTGTAGTTTTTACTTTCAATTAAATAGATCAGCTACACCTGAATAAAACTACTTCATTCAACAGGTTTGTTATTTTGTATGTTGGTCACATTTTCACTACCTATGGGATTCTAACACAATCTGGCAGAACATCGACTCTCTCTAGTAACCTAAGCGATCCATGGTATCACATCAGTAAAGCACTATAGATGTGTAGTGGGTGACGTCATTCCACTTGTAAGAATAATAAAGTTCATTACTACCTCCCCTCCCGGTTTCACGAGCGTAAACACGGCATTGTTGACGTACAAAGCGGATCTTCAAATTCGCTTACACGAGTAATACTTAGACAAATTTGTTTTAATTATCAGCGGTACCACTTACGTAATATGGTGAGGCAAGCATGGTTCGTACAGTAAACAAACAGTAAAAAAAGCAAATACGGACACAGAAGGCAATTAGAGTCCGTGACGTCGCTACCAAACGAGACAAGGCAGACTTGCAGTGAGGTCGGCAAATCGACTGCTCCCACCTCCTGAGCGCTTCTGTGTAAAATGTTTGCTCGCCGCTCCTTGCCATCGGACACCTGTGTCAATACTCTCTCCCTTCCATAGCGGCGCCGGTTTACTTAGCGGTATTGCGGAACTGCAATAAAAATATCGGTTTCTACCTTTCATGCCTCCCCGTTTAGCTCCAGGTCGGTCTGCTGCGGCCACAGAAGGCGCCTATTTCCATCTCCGATTTCCTGAGGGGAGCAAATGCAGCCACAGGATACCCTGACGTCATGGAAGTACAGTGCGGCCAAACCAAGCTCCTACAAGTTCGCTCCACGATTGTGACCGCTGGTGGCACTGTGGAAGGCATGGCATTTAAGGATTTCTGAGAAATTGGTAATTCCGCATTACATACCGTTTCCTTCTGCAGGGTTGTCCAGAGTCCATTGTTTGTTGCTCTACACCAGCGATTTTCAACCTTCTGAGCTTCGCGACTCCACGGATAGTAAGTATAATAAAAATTAACAGTTGATGATCCTTCCCCCCTCCCAACTCAAAACAGTAATAATAGAAATCCTTAATATTACTGACTGAATTTTGACTATAATTATAAATGTAAAAATTAATTTCATATAATCACTCTGCACTAATGTTATGCATTAAGAAATCACCCATTGTATAAAAATGGTGTATTACTGTTCCTATTATTTTACATCGTTGCGTTTATTGCGACAGATTTGAACAAGCATGTATAATGTATACATACATGAGCAGTTGACAAGTTCCAACTTTATGCGCACTTGTTCTTTGTAATTTGATTTCCTTCTATAATACACGCTGTGAGAACATGTTGCAACGTGCATATGGATGCATTTGAACAAATCGTACTGTGATCACCTTAAAAAAAGGTATTTGCGATTGAACAACTTTAGTTAAGAATGTGTCTGGTGTTTTATTCTAGTGTGCGGTAACTGTGAAACTTGACTGCTTTCTTTTTCAATTTCTTATGAGAAACGTATAAATTTGTGAAAAAACGAAGTGAGTCACCTACATCGGTTGGTAAAAAGACTAGGTTGTACAATGACAGTTTTTCATTGATCTAAAGCCACGGTGCACTGCTTTCTTTCAAGTTCTCTCCGATGAATGCATGAAGTTCAAACATGTGAAATCTTATGGGACTTAACTGCTAAGGTCATCAGTCCCTAAGTTTACACACTACTTAACCTAAATTATCCTAAGGACAAGCACACACACCCATGCCAGAGGGACGACTCGAACCTCCGCCCGGACCAGCCGCACAGTCCATGAATACAGCGCCCTAGACAGCTCGGCTAATCCCGCGCAGCGACATGAAGTCAAAGACAATATGTTGTTTTGCAAAAAACTACCGGGTCATACAACAAAACAACGTCTGTTTGGTGTTTTTTATGAAGCTACTAGGAACTAACATAGACTGGACAAAATGTATTGCAGAACGAAGTAATGGCGCAAAGGTAATAACAGGAAATAACACTGGATTAATGAAAATATTAAAACATGGTCTTATACGAGAGGCGGGATGGACGCACTGGTTCCATCAAAAACACGTTCTTGTCACGAAAAACGTGTCGGAAAATCTCAATAAAATTCTCTGTGAGTCTGTGAAAATTATCACAAAGATGACCATTGCAGAACAGGCTGATTGCTAAACTATGCCATAAAATGGGCGAAAATAAATCTCTTCCTTAAAGATGTTAGATGGTTATCGCGAGGGGAAATATTAATACGGGTAATGTAACGGCTTGATAATTTTGCAGGATAAATAAAAAGACAACATGGTTTCATTACGAAGCTGGATATCTGGATTATTCGACTTCAAAGCAAAATTTTGGTTTATGTTCCCACTCACTGCGGATTATACTGAGAAAACTTTGACTGAACGAAACACTATTATTCACCAAGGTTTGCAATGAATTAAAATACACGGTTAAGTCGCGTAAATGTCTGAATGTAACGTTGCAAAGAACGAGCATGTGAGAACCGTGGTAAGAAAGGCGAATCGTCGAAGTCGAATGGTCGACTTCGTTTTATTGGGAGAATTTTAGGACAGAGAGGTTCACCTATAAGGCATCCCACTTATAGGACGCTGGTGCTACATATTCTTGGGTACTGATCTAGTGCTTGGGATCCGTACCAGGTCGC
Organism: Schistocerca americana; assembly: GCF_021461395.2. Lineage (NCBI taxonomy): Eukaryota > Metazoa > Arthropoda > Insecta > Orthoptera > Acrididae > Schistocerca > Schistocerca americana. Next base: position 196,677,856 of record NC_060122.1, on the reverse strand, counting down.
ACTGAAGGAAGACACCCAAGCAATGCGGAGGCGGTCTGCTAGATTTGTTACCGATAGGTTCGAACAACACGTAAGAGTTACGGAGATGCTACGTGAACTCCAATTGGAGTCCCTGGAAGGAAGGCGACTCTCTTTTCCAGAAACGCTACTGAGAAAATTTAGATAACTAACAACTGAAACTGACTGCCAAATGACTTTGCTGCCGCCAGCATACATTGCGCGTAAAGACCAAGAAGATAAGACAGGAGAAATCAGGGCTCATACGGAGACTTGTACACAGTCACTTTTGCCTGGCTCTATTTGCGAGTGGAACAGGGAAGGAAATGACTAGTATTGGCACAGGGCACCCTCCGCGATGCACCGAACCGTGGCTTGCGGAGTAAAATGTAGATGTAGAAGATACATTGTCGTGAGCTAAAAGTCAGTTGACGGAGTATTTCCCGAAAGAATAAATTAATTCCTCGAAGAGATGTCTAGTGAATCCTTTTAGCAAAAACGTTGCTGCTGCTTGAGATTCACGGCCAGCTCCTCCAACGGTCTGCTGACAAAACGATGCAAGTGCAGTTTATATCTGAAGATTTAAATGCGTTTCGATTTGCTCGTCGAAATGACTATGGAAATTTAGTCAAAGAAGCAATGTAAATACGAATCCCTTTCGCCACATTTTATCTCTGTGAAAAGGGTTTTTTGTCTATGGTTGCGCTTAAAACTAGGCCAGGACTTGTCTTTAACGCTCGAAAACAATTTGCTTTTGTTTGCTTCTAACGTCGATCCACGTGTGGAGAAATTTTTTAATGAACAGCAGATGAAACCATCATCTTATTTTCTTTTCTTTACATGTATAGTTCATACAAGTAAAAATGTTTATGATACATTATTTTTTCTCATAAAATGATTCGTTAAATTTAACCTACTTTACGACCCACCATTTTTTCACGGTAATCCTCTTGGGGTCGCTATCCCATAGTATAGAACCAATACCCTACACAAGACATTTTCTGATCAGCAGTGGTTTGTGCGATATAATTCATGAATCAGCTGACGACCAACGACGGTCGTGGAGAAGGAGTCGCCGTAGGACATGTGACCAGCAAGTCCAGTAGAAAGTGTTGTTAAGGGAGCCAGGGGTTATTTGGCTTAATGGGTTAGCTGCTTCATGTTACAGTGGGGCTAAGGAGCTGTCATCGTGTTAGTACGGAGTGCTGTGACTGTACGGCTATGACGACAGTCAGTACGCAATTTTAATCCTCGCGTTCATCATGAAAATAGGATATTTTATCGATAAATGTAGCGCCCAGACGATACTAGAAGTGGGGATCTTCGTTGTACTAATGTTTGTAAAAATATGTTTGAGAAGTTATTCATTGTAACGACGCCATGCAGTATTCACAGGTGCTGGAAAAGATGAAATAACTTGCCTCTAGGCCGTGCAAACAACGATAGCATGGCGACGATAGAGGCAGTCAAGAACGCCGGGACGCCACTGCTGCTGAAGAAAAAACATAAAAAACTATAACGTACTGTCAGTTGTTGAACTGTATTCTTGGTTGACTGACCCAATCCAGGGTAAGGTTTTACACTGTTTCACACTGAAATCAACATGAACTGAACTATTTAGATGGTAGCGAGGAAATTAATGGTGCGTTGCGTATAGTTTTCGGTTTTTCGGTTTTCAGAGTACACGCAGGAATATTTTATAACATTTATCCTCTTGTAATTTGTAATTTGAGCTTTTTTGAAGTGATTGTATTTTGCAGTGCTTATTCTTTGAAGTTCAGTACGTAACAGTGTCGTTTAATTGGACAAATGAAGAATTGTTATGAACAATGCTAACTGTTTATTCTTTGGATTTTACAGAATCTCTTAGGGATTTGAAACTATTTCATCATGTGCAGGGACGAACTTCAGTTTAACGTTGTCAGATGCAGTTTCTTAATCAGGGCCTTCACTTCAGTTAAACATTGCGAATTTTCTGGGGATTAATATTAGGCACCTGTTGCGGTTGATCTCACCTGCATAGGAATTAATATTCTTGAGTATCTAGGATCGGGGAGTGTTAATGTAGACAGACAGTGTGCGAACATTCAATATTTACCTACCGAGAGTTAGATCACCACCGTGTATATAAAGGAGCACCACCACTGTAACTTCGGTCTGCTTGGAGGAGTCAGGAAGGATGTACAAGGGTTTCATTGTTTTTATGACTGGTAGTAAATTTTTTCGTTGTAATATTTTTGTTTTAGGTCGAACTGAGCCACTGCTGATGTCATAATCTGCTTTTTCCGATGTCTGGTAGTATGTGGTACCCATATTGTTTTGATATCCGTGTGGGGCTAGCTGTCATGGTTAGGTATGTGATAAGCAGACATTACTATAACTCGCTCCACACCAACGCCAACTAATCCCTTTATTATTGTTCACTTAAAAAGGAACAATTTCTGCAAAAAACAAATAAAAGTTCTACATCAGATTCTGAGAGAATAATAACCCTTTATTGGTTTTAGCTATATGGAAGTAAAAGAGGAAAAGAGACCGAGGAAATCAATCAGTTAACAGAATGACTCAGTCGGTTCATGCTCACAGTGCTGAGGGCAGAAGATAGGCTCAAGTGGTTAGTGACTTTAACATTCCAGCTTGGAACTTAGCAAGATACTGCAGAGAGCCAAGGGATGCTGCTATTGTTACCCCCACTGTATGTAGAGGTGGGAGAGTAACCGAATCATGAAACCGAAGCGGATCTCCAACTGCAGGAAGTATAAATGGAGCCCTAGAGCCGGTAGTTTTCCAGGTATTATGAGATTCTGTTCGTCTATTATACGATTCGTAGACGCATACTAGATCTACATACCTATTTGCATTTTGTCTGTTCTTAGGTAGTACCCACAAACGTATCACACCCACAATTTCTTTGAGGCTACGGGTGTTCTCACTTCACCACTAATTCCAGTTGAGCTAGTATTTGAACAGAGCGTCAGCTGTTTACTTTGTGCTAGCGAGAGAAGAGGATTTCCGATTGCCAAAGTACAGGAATAAATCACATGGACTGACCTGTGTCCTAGTGAAGCAAGAAGGTGCCCAGCCCTGACTGTGTTCCTTAACTTATGAAAAGAAGCAAATTATTATCTCTCTGAATTGAGTGCTAACCTAGCTCGAACCTCCATTTTCAACAGGACTAATGTCAGCCAATTATTCAGTCTACTCGAAGCAGCAATGTACTTTACAAATTTTTGTGCCTTCGCCTTTAGATTTGGAGGAATCAGTTTCAAGGATACTTAAGGACCACTTTAGAGAGGTATAACTGCATCTATTAAGATCACTGCGAGGGTCAGCATGTTGAGAATGAAATAAATATCTGCGGTGCCCTTCACCGTCTCATTTTCTCCCTATTGTTTATCCCATCCTGGTGTGTCAGCTGTTCTAACAATTAGGAAACTTGTTTATTTAACTTTTGGAGCAGAGTGTACTGTAGAAGAGCTTGTAGCAAAGAATGACCAACTGCTGCAGTACACCAGCCACTCCTGTCATTGTCTCAGTTCCAGGACATTTCTGCGTGACTTATGCAAAGTTAGCTAGGAGCACCCGCATTTAAACCCCTCACGGACCAGCTAACGTCGTCGAGCAGCTGGGAAGTAACGCGGCCAATGCTTTCCACTGATGCTACTGCGATTACCATCGCCAGACCTCGAATCGCTGTCCACTCTTGAGCATCTGGGCGTTAACGGGGAACTCAGCACTCTGCCGCTATTTGCCAGCCTGGGGATCCAGCCATCTCCGCCTCTGCCGATGCACCAGGGCCAGCGCAAGCCCAAGTGCCGCCCGGTGCGAGCTGCTAAATTGCCGCACCCCCTCCCTTCCACTTTTTTTTTTTTTTTGCAAAACATTTGTGGAATTTTATTTAAACAAATCTGTAGGAAATGTCAGCAATCTATCGCAATTTTTGTTTTTACTAGGTTTACTAGGTTTCGACCACTGAGTGGCCAGTCTCAAAGCTTTTAACTTGTGCTTACATCTAAACCGTCATGTTGACAGTTATGTTCAGCGTGACGCTATAGATGTAAACATAACTCAAAGCATTGAGAATAGCCAGTGTGTCCCGAAATCTATGCAGATAAGGAAAATAAAAACAAAATTTGCGACTCATTGGTGACATTCTCTACAGAGATCTTATGGGACTTAACTGCTAAGGTCATCAGTCCCTAAGCTTACACACTGCTTAACCTAAATTATCCTAAGGACAAACACACACATCCATGGCCGAGGGAGGACTCGAACCTCCGCCGGGATAGCCATACAGTCCATGACTGCAGCGCCTGAGACCGCTCGGCTAATCCCGCGTGGCATAAACTTACAGTTAACGTAAATAAACATTTTTCAGTGGCAATGAACAGATAAAGTATTCAACCGAACACAAAATATATTTACATTTTAATGATAATTTGGTTTGAACAATAATATTTACAATAACTATTCAATGTTGAACATAATAAGAAACAACACAGTAAATAACCAAGACACTGATCATAATCTAAAAATTAAGAAAAAAACTAGACAAATCGAGCCTTCCTGGCTTTTGCTTGTGCAAACTCACTCACAAGATCTGTGTAATTAATTCCTCTGCAAGCTCGTGCTCAATCGATATAGTTGCAAGATCATTCAAACGAGTGTGGCTCATCGTTGATCGGAGGTATGTCTTTATCAATTTCATTTTTGAGAAGCCCCTGTCTCCACTCGCAACTGTCACTGGAAGTGTTAGGAGAATTCTCAGAGCAATTTTAACATTAAGGCAAAAATTATGTCTTCCTATAAACTTCAGAGTCTCTTTTGGACCTATTTCAGGTTTCAACAATGTTGAAAGCACTTTTATTTCTTTCCTCAAGTCCAGTGCATCAATGTCGCATGACTCGTGATCTTGCAAAATCGCTGAAAGGTTTCTACACTTTGTGTCCAGGCTGTCAGGAGGTGCAGTCTTCAGCTCGCCGATGTCGTAGAGAAAATCAAAATAATCACAATGAGATTTAGTTGATTGAAGCTCTCATCCAAAGATGTGGTTACTATATCTAAAAAATAATAGAAGAATTCAATCTTGTAATATTTTGTTGAGACATCTATTGTCTCCTCCCTTCCTTCATATGTAAAGTGTATTGGCTTCTTACTACGTCACCGGGAAACGATTATTCGTGGTAACATTAGATCATCTAGCTCTAACTCTGTAGCCAATTCTTTGGAATCCGTCAAGAAAGACACAAACTTTTCCTCTGTTCTGCAGGTCTCAAAATATGCTTTCGTTTTTTTCAGGCATATCCACGGCTCAGAAACATTTATGTCAGTGGTCTGGAGGGTCTTACTGACCACACTGATGTGAAGCAGAACGTCGTACCAGATTACCAGAGAAGTGAGAAAGGTTTAATTTCGTATTTGATTCGCAAGTAACGTTGCTTCGTGAGCGGCCATGCCATCAAATTCTTCTGATATCTGAACCAGTGCATCATAAACGCCTCCAATTTGAAACCTCAGGGGAGTTAGTGCATCGATGTGACTTTCCCACCTGGTATCGCTCAGTTGCTTCAGTGACAGGTTAGGGAGATACTTCTTCAAGGCATCCCAACGCCGAACGGAGGACGAGAAGAAGTCATAAAAGCTTCTCACTGTCGAAAACATGGAGACAGCATATTTAGAAGACATAACGGCATTTTTTATAACAAGATTCAATGAGTGACTGTTACATGGTACATAAAATGCTCTCTTGTTGATATCTGAAATTCTTTTCTGGAGACCAGACTTCTTTCCTTTCATGTTTGCTCCACTGTCGCATCCTTGCCCTCTCATATTAGACAATAGGATTTTTTATCTTCCAAGAACTTGAGTACGACCTGCGTCAAAGTGGAGATTGAGGAATCGGGCACTGCAAGAAATTACAGGAAATGCTCCCGAATTCGGACATCGTATACCCCGTCGAGTCTTGTCTCCTGGACGAAACTTGCTACAACTGTCATCTGCTCAACTTTTGAAATATCTGGTGTGCAGTCCAATACATTGCAGGTTTCATCATTAATAGCAAGTTGTTGGTTATAGATGATCCAATAAGATGAATTTTTCATTTTGTGTTTCTTTTCCAAGATAATGATGATCCTTGTTCTCACCCTTTGTTCTGTACAGGTTCTCCATCATCACAGTGTCGAACTTCCCGAATAAGTCAACAGGTTTCAAGAAGTTTCCGTTCTCAGGCTGGAAGAGTGTATCTCTACTTCTTCTCAAAGGCAGACATTGCCGACCCAGGAAATGAATTATTGCTGTTAAGCGCTCAAGAACATTTTTCCAATGTTCGCTTTCAGTTTTCAGAACCCTTTGATCATGGGCGTCGACAGCTCATGACTTTTTGAGTCCCTCGGAAAACACGATCCACTTTTTATGTGAATTCAAATGCTCGGTAGATTTCCCGTGACTTTCGAGATACGAAGCAACCTGTTGACAGTCACTTATACCGTTCTTTACAATTTTTACTGTATATGACGAAAAAAGTTGCAACAAAAGCAGAACATAGCATTCTTGCTCTTTGAGTACACCAACCAATGCCGATCTGCTTCTTGTAATTTCTTCAAAGAATTGCTGTAGTGCACAGGGCTGAAACGCCGGTTGTCCACGTTTTTAGGATATTCTTCAGCTTCCTTAATGCACTCGGGAGGACCTCGCATGACCAAAGTCGTTCGAATGCAGTCGGTAATAATTTCCCGCCATCTTCCGGGAACTGAGTCAATTGTGTCTTCCATTTCAGGCTCGCCTTCAATCCCTTCTCCGGTGGTGAGAACCTCGGCTGATGTTCCTCCGGTATTTTCCGAATCGGGTCGTCTAATTTCAGTTCTGCCTGATGTTTCAGTCTCGGAGCTTTCGCCACAAAGCAGGTCTTGAGTCCAGACGAGGTCTGTTGAACATGTTGTGGATGGCTCACCGTCACCATTGCTACTGTAAGCGGTGGTCACGGTACTGCGTTCGTCAACATTCTGGTCATGTCCTGAAGATAAATATGTAGCTGCAGTTGCTCCACTAGTTTCTGCACTTTCAGGATCGCCATTGCTAGGTCGTCCTCTCTTTGGCTTGAAATGTCGTTGTAGTGCATCCTCTTGTTTCGTATCGTCATCTTCCTCCAGCGCCCGTCTTCTCCGATATTCACTGCCAGACAGTCTTTTTCTACCGTTGGACATGTTTCGATCCAGCCAATAAAGAACGATTACGTGAAACTAACTGTTGATGTCAGGGTACTAACTTTATTTGCAACACACTTCGAAGACAATTTCCAGATATTCCACTGCAAGTAAACGGAAAATTATATTACTGTAGGATACACTGTTCAGGACATGAAATCATAAGAACTGAGACGCTTGAAATTTAATTTCAAGCCGAATTTCACTACAGACGCAGGTAAACGGTCAAAGAGTGGGGCGGAAGACAATGGAGAGAGGAAGAATAACAAGATGGAGCAACATAATAATGCAATAAATACACATCCCGGCATCGACGCGTACTAATTCCAGTAGAAATATACACTACTGGCCATTAAAGTTGCTACAACAACAAGAAATGCAGATGATAAACGGGTATTCATTGGACAACTATATTATACTAGGACTGACATGTGATTACATTTTCACGCAATTTGGGTGCATAGATCCTGAGAAATCAGTACGCAGAACAACCACCTCTGAGCGTAATAACGGCTTCGATACGCCTGGGCATTGAGTCAAACAGAGCTTGGATGCCGTGTACAGGTACAGCTGACCATGCAGCTTCAACACGATACCACAGTTCATCAAGAAGAGTGACTGGCGTATTGTGACGAGCCAGTTGCTCAGCCACCATTGACCAGACGTTTTCAGTTGGTGAGAGATCTGGAGAATGTGATGGCCAGGGCAGCAGTCGAACATTTTCTGTATCCAGAAAGGCCCGTACAGCACCTGCAACATGCGGTCTTGCATTATCCTGCTGAAATGTAGGGTTTCGCAGGGATCGAATGAAGGTTAGAGCCACGGTTCGTAACACATCTGAAATGTAACGTCCACTGTTGAAAGTGCAGTCAATGCGAACAAGAGGTGACCGAGACTTGTAACCAATGGCACCCCAAACCATCACACCGGGTGATACGCCAGTATGGCGATGACGAATACACGCTTCCAATGTGAGTTCATTGCGATGTCGTTAAACACGGATGCGACCATCATGATGCTGTAAACAGAACCCCGATTCATCCAAAAAAATGACGTTTTGCCATTCGTGCACCCAGGTTCGTCGTTGAGTACACCATCGTAGGCGCTCATGCCTGTGATGCAGCGTCAAAGGTAACGGCAGCCATGGTCTTCGAGCTGGTAGTCCATGCTGCTGCAAATGTCGTCGAACTCTTCGTGCAGATGGTTGTTGTCTTGCAAACGTCCATCTGTTGACTCAGGGATCGAGACGTGGCTGCACGATCCATTACATCCATGCGTATAAGATGCCTTTCATCTCGAGTGCTAGAGATACGAGGCCGTTGGGATCCAGCACGGCGTTCCGTATTACCCTCCTGAACCCACCGATTCCATATTCTGCAAACAGTCATTGGATGTCGACCAACGCGAGCAGCAGTGTCGCAATTATGATAGGCTACAATCCAACCTCTATCACAGTCGGAAACGTGATGGTACGCATTCTCCTCCTTACACGAGGCATCACAACAACGTTTCACCAGGCAACGCCGGTCAACTGCTGTTTGTGTATGAGAAATCCGTTGGAAACTTCCCTAATGACAGCACGTTCTAGGTGTTGGCACCAGCGCCAACCTTGTGTGAATTCTCTGGAAAGCTTATCATTTGCATATCATAGCATCTGCTTCCTGTCGGTTAAATTTCGCGTCTGTTGCAAGTCGTCTTCGTGGTGTAGCAATTTTAATGCCCAGTACTGTATTAACTCACAGCACTGCGGTTGTTCATTTCAAAGATGTGACACTCGTCATCTGTCGTAATTTCCATGTGTCACTTCTTTCGTGTCTGATTATGGAATATTGGGTAACAAATTAGTCATTACTGTATCACTTCACTTTTCTTCGCTTTATTTTCATTCTAGCTATTCGGATGACGCGTGCTTATTTGTCGACTTGCCAATTTCATAAGAAAAATAACTTTTCCTATTCTGCAATCTTAAAATAGAAAATTCTAACTTATAAGTAACGTGCGTATGCAATACTAATTGTAGTTTATATGACAAGCACTTACCTATTACATCCCAAGTTGCAAGAAATTCGGACGCACCAATTCTTCTGATCTTACGAAACGCAATGAAGGTGCTTCTGACCAATCTTGACTCCCTCGGCCAACTACCGAAACGAATTCTTTAGTTTACGTTGTAGAGAACGCAACAATACCTATTGCCTGGAAAGGCGAAATGGTGACGCGGCAGTGCCAGGAAATAGGTCACGTGACGGGGTACAGCGAGGATACGGTTAAACTAGCGCCCAAGAAGAAGCAAGAAGCTCATAGTAAGTGTGTGACCGATGATACGGATAAATGTATTATCAGGCAGCAATTTCTATGACATTACAAACAATCGAAAGACATACGAACTTTGCGAAAACTGCACAACATTTGTCAAACAGAAATGAGCTTCAAAGCTAGCAAGGAAACCTTTAGAAGCAATGTACTGTCTATGGATTTTCGTTATAGAAGGTATCAAAATTATCGTTTGGTTTTGTGAGCAGCCCGTCTTGGCCGAGCGGTTCTGGGCTACAGTCTGGAACCGAACGACCGCTACAGTCGCAGGCTCGAATCCTGCCTCGGGCATGGATGTGTGTGATGTCCTTAGGTTAGTTAGGTTTAAGTAGTTCTAAGTTCTAGGGGAGTGATGACCTCAGATGTTACGTCACATAGTGCTCAGAGCCATTTGAACCATTGTGTTTTGTGAAGACGAGAGGGCATTGTTGCTAAAAGACTATGCTTTCTAAGGTTTTCATCAGAATCAAAGAGACCAGTATTTTACTAAGATGAAACATGGATTCACACGCATTGTATAGTAAATAAATGTTGGCAAAGTGATAGTGCGCGAGTAGTATTGTCAATCAAAAGTGCCGGTCAGAGTTTAATTATTGTTCATGCAGGCGGAGACAGGTGTTTCATGACTCAAAAACCAAAACGTCCGACTATCACTCAGAAACGGATAGCAAAAATTTTCGAAAATACGTCGTAACCTAACTTATGCCAGGCTTATTAGCAATGTCTTTATCCCCTGTAATTACTAGCAGCGTATTTACCCATTCGGAATACTTCCAGCCATTGTAGGTGTAGGACATGTTTGACTGTAGTAATGTTCAACCATTTTTTTCCATAATGCGGGAAGAATAAAACACTCGGAAACTGCCACAGAAGGGCTTAGCGTAAATGCTTCAGGCTTAACATGTAATCGCAGTATCGAACTTTGCATTCGAATTTCCAAATTAGATGTTGTATTCTGCAAAATTAGTTGTGAGTAAACGCACGGCGCGTAACAGTCTGACAGCGCTCCACTCTTAAGAATACTGGCGTTTACGGCTGTACGGCAGACTGCTTCCCCCTCACTGTTCCTCCAGCGTGAACACAACGGTGCTGTCGCAGTGGCAAGGAAGAAATTAGTTCTCCTCCCACCCCATGTTCAACAGTGGCGGCCGGCAGGTAGTCGAGGCGTCATGCCACAGTTCTCGAAGCCGCTCCCTCCGAGGTTTGGTTTCGAATCCCCTCTAAAAAAAAAAAAGGTGACAGATTTGCCGCCCCGTGCGGCCGCACGTTTCGTACGTGCCTTGCGCCGGCCCTGCGATGCACCATCGAATGCCTTACTTACCCTGTATCTCTGGAGCGAGGCAGAGCTTGACGTTTTAAGACCAGAAGTAGTCGTATAGAGAAACGCCGTGATGGTGTATTCACTACGCCCACCAACGACGCTATGAACTTCAAAGCTCAGTGGCAGTAAAGAAACGACAACAAAGAACTAATTTTATCTACGAGATACTGTCTTATCCTGCTGCTACTGCATACATTTTCGGCACAGAACCGCTGTTCACAAGCAGGCATCTCAGCAACCGCGCTTATACTTTGTAACCTGTTGGCCTTCCTACCTCGTGTCGTCAGTTAACCTAAGGGGGAAGTCGTGTGTGTCACCTTTCTATGAATCGTGTAAACTTTACTCTCTATGGATATGAAAGATTTCTGAGTATCGTGCAGAGTCACAATGTAAAAATAAATAAATAAATAAATAAAAACTATACTGGAGAAACTAACGTTTCTGCCACGGTTTCAGTGCCCATTTTCTGGATATACTGGTGTGCTTTAGCTGTGAAGTTGTATTTTTTCACTGCTGCTCGCTGTACATGACGTTACGTGATCATTCTGTAGGTTCGCTATGACTGGTTACTTGAGGTGGAAGGAGCGGGAACTCTACTAGAATAGGTTCCCATGGAGGAGTTAACGGGAAAATGCTGATGTCTATTGCTTGTTGCAATGTGTGTTATGAGTGGTGGTTATCGGGGAATGTGGTGTCAACTGTAGTTCCCATTTCTTCCACTTCGAGTGACGTATCATAACAACGATCTTTCAAACTTGTCATTTAACGTCACGCCCAGTGCGCAGCAATAACAAAATATAAGCGAGGCGGAGACGTTGGTTTCTCCTGTATGGTTCTTTACATGTTGACGCAGTACGGTACCCGGAAAACTTTTATGTCAATTGCCTTTCGTTGCGAAACCCTACACATATTTATTCCCTGGGTCACCGTGTTTAAAATTTTTGTGTAGTGTATTGTTTAAGACCGAGATCTTGGAACAGATCAATATTAGCGTAAAATACCGCAGAAAACAATCTGAGACAACCTGTGTACCAGACCAACAGTCTGGGGTGCCACGAACGACTACGCTGCTCCCAATGAGGCGCAAGCATTTCCTCTTCGGATATCCAACGGCTAGTGTACTTCAAACATTCGTGCACTGACCTTATTTTGCGTGTTTTCCCGTTGAATAACATCTACAGACTTCCATAGTGGCCAGGGCTCGAGGTGTTCAGAACAGACATTGTGCTGAAGAGCGACAGATTTGTAAATCTTTTATGTCTCTATATGTCTCACCATTCAAAGCTACTGTTAGCAACTGAAACTGCAGAAACAACAAGCTACTATTTGATCTTAGGCGTAGAATAAATTGATATCTGAATTCTCCGTTCGTGAACATCATGGTTTCCCGTTCGTATATCCACTAAAGAACCACACAACGTGCAAGGAAGTCATAATAGCAATAAGAGAAATATTATAATTCTCCATGCGTTCCCGGCGATCTGTTGACATCTTGGATATTCGGGAATCCAGGCGGATGTTCGTGTCGTCCTCGCACGATATTTCAACAGCGTGCCTCGCTGTCTTCTTCAGGTGCTACCTGAGACTGGTCCTTGGGTCGATCGAGTCCAGTATTTTTGCCTTGGAGGAGCTGGGCGTTCCCTAATCGGTCCGCGCTGAGTCGAATGTTCCATCTGTGGTCCGCGCCCGCCAGACTCCGCTTGAACGGACCCCTCCAGTCGCGGATGTTCCGACTGCCGTCGGCGCCCGTTTTGGCCGTCCTCAGCGGCTGTGGTTGTCATCTGAGGTGTGTCAGACCCGATCTGAGATGTTGGATACTCTGTCTCATGACTGTCACTATGATTTCCACTACTGTTCCGTGCTGGGCGCTCCCTAATCGGTCCGCGCCGCGTCGTGTGTTCCGTCTGAGGTCCGCGCCCGCCAGACGCGGCTACATTGTCCCTCTCTGGTCGCCGGTGTTCCCTCCGCCGTCCGCGCCGGGCCTGGCCGCCTTCTGAAGTCGAGTTCATGATCTGGGGCGTGTCAGATCTGATGTCCGACACCTTGCCTCACGGCTGTTCTCTCGGTCTCCTATTTCTTGCGGAATCCCGGAGTGTCCTGCGTTGAGTTTTCACAAGCTCAAGCGCTCGATTCCAGGCAGTGCTGATTTGGTATCCCGAGTCACGGAGATTAGATTGTGTGTGACCTTAATCTCAATGGCTTCTTTAATGACACTGTCCCAAAATCTTGAGGTCTGTGTCACAATCTTGGTGTCATTGTAATCCATTGAGTGGCCAAGTTCCAGACAATGCTTTGCTATGGCTGATTTAGTTGCCTGCCTGAGTCTGGTATGTCTCTGGTGTTCTTTACACCTTCTGTCCACAGTTCTGGTAGTCTGGCCTATGTATGACATCCCACACTGTCATGGTATGTTGTAAATACCTGGCTTGCGCAGCCCCAGCATAGCCCCAATTTTGGTGGGTGGGCAAAATATGCTCTTGATGTCATATTTCTGGAGAATCCTGCTGATCTTCGCAGAGATAGGTCCGGCGTATGGTAGGTATGCCATATTCTTTGCCTCTTCTGGTGCTTCTTCTGGCTCCTTTGGCCGGTTGGCCGGTTGAAGTGCTTTCTGGATATCTCTAGAGGAGTACCCATTCCTGCTGAACACTGATTGTAAGTGTTCTATTTCTGTGGCCAGACTATCAAGATCTGACAGAGTTTGTGCTCTGTGGACCAGTGTTTTGAGCACTCCATTCTTCTGTGTCGGATGGTGGCAACTGCTGGCTTGTAGGAATAAGTCAGTGTGCGTAGGTTTGCGGTAGACACTGTGTCCAAATGTGCCATCTGCCTTTCTCTTCACCAGAACATCCAAGAACGGAAGTAGTCCATCCTTCTCCATTTCCATTGTGAACTGAATGTTCAGATGGCAAGATGTAGCAGGAACTCATCTAACTTCTATCTACCATGGGGCCAGATGACAAAGGTATCATCCACATACCTAAAATAGCACTTGGGTTGATATGTGGCTGAAGAGAGTCCCTTCTCTTCAAACCTTTCCATAAATAGGTTGGCCACCACTGGTGATAGAGGGCTGCCCATCGCAACCCCTTCTGTTTGTTCGGAAAATTGACCCCCATATAGGAAGTACGTCGAGGTCAGTACATACCTGAATAGGTCAAGGAGAGCCCCATCGAACTTCTCTCCAATAAGCTCAAGTGACTCCTTCAGTGGTACCTGTGTGAAGAGAGACCCCACATCGAAACTAACCAAGATGTCTGTGTCTGTGATGTGTTGCTGGCCCAGTCGTTGCAGGAAATCCTCTGAGTTCCAGATGTGATGTGCACATTTACCCACATGTGGTGTCAACATCATCTTCAGGTATTTCGCAGTAGGGTAAGTTGCTGCGCCAATATTGCTGACAATAGGTCGCAGTGGAACCCCATCCTTGTGAACCTTGGGGAGTCCATAAAGTCTAGGTGGTGCTGGCGCTTTGGGACGCAGCTTCTTGATGACTTGTTCAGGCGAACATCCGGCTGGATTCCCGAATATCTAAGATGTGAAGAGAAATATTGCTTTTCTGATCGCCTGAAAAATGTATGATTTGGCGCTTGGAACGTTTGACATTTCCGCGTTTCACTTGTGTTTCGCGGTTTTTAATAATTTTGTGATGGATTTTATATGCTCCTATAAACGTACCATTACTTCCTGTTACCTTTATTGGCAAAAGATAAGAGAAAAAATATGTCTTTCAAAATTTCGTCAGGCTTACATTTACATTCCGAAATGCCAGATATAAATCCAGTTTTTAATCTTGGAGGTACGTCCTAAAAATCCCACAAACATAAGTAGCATACAGCACATTCCTCCAACCATTAGTGTGTATTGTACAAGAAACTAAATGTTTATCGTATATATTACTTCTCAAGTTAACATCTCTTTTTGTTATCATATACCAATAATGGTGGGATGAAAGTGGTACCGTTAGAAATATTCATAACCGGCTTCTGACATTCCGAACCGATTTCGATCCATAACTTACTATTTGTGAAAAATTGTAATGTAACGAAAACTTTTAATTCTCTCAAGCAAATTGCATGGATACCCAGCTTCATACCTACGTTTTACGAAGGTAACTTATTAATCACGAATAAGAGAATAATTTTCGTAGTATGTTATTAGAAATACCATTTTATTTGTTTTAAATTGATTATTAACTGCATAATGTGAATACAGCGTTGTCATAGATAATAACCGCGTTCATTATCTCTGCTCGTCGTACAGGCATACTTTTGTAAACGAATATACTTCCGAAACAACGAACATGTCTGTCATTGTCGCCTTGAACTGAGATTTATCTACTCCTACTACAACTGACAAGAAGAGAGGTTACCTATTAAAACAGTTTCTCTGTCAGTATGAACAAGTGGCAGAAATAAACGCTTCAAAGAGCAGGACGTATTTACAGAACCCGGTCTTTACTTACGGACAATTCTATGTGGCGTTTTAAAGGGTAACGGAATCAGCTAACACCTCTGTATCACTTAAATAAATTGAAAAACAAATTGTACGCGCAGATAACATTCTTACGTCAAATATCGTTTACACCGAGATATTGTAATGCTCTGCAAAGAACTTTCTTAAAAAATGTAAGTGCGTGGAATTGTAAATACGAGAATGATCATAAATTCGTGATCATTATTTGACGCCGTTAGGTTCATTTTTAAGGAGGTTTTCATTCCCACAGATACCGTTATCCCAACGACTACACTTATTCCATATACTGTCCTTACGTAAATCTATAAAAATCCCAAATATTTGCATTGATCCCATGATCTATTTAACGAATGAATATTTGGACAATGTATCACAATGAAGATGTCCTGCAAAGCTAATGTGACATTCTTACGACATACAATTCGGTACCCAATTTCCTTCGAAGCAGGCAACATGAAACCTGTCACGTAGTCTCAGATCAAACTAAAAACTGCCGTGACGTTAAAAGTCGGATGTAAAATACGTTGCTGGCAGAACGCATAAAGAAACTAAAGAAGGATAAAACAAAAGGCAGACAGAAAAATGAAAGGGAAACCACAACCCATTTCGAGAATGTAACAAAGGAAATCGTAAAACGTCTAATCATGTGCCTCATGATTGGCGTGGTGCGTGATTTACGAGCCTGGGTACTGTAATCTGCAGTTCGCAGTGAGTCGCGGAACCCTTAATCCACCCAGACGGACGGCCGCTTTATGAACACACGGCACGGAAAACGGCCTCATTCTTTAAATGGAACAGCCGGGTGACAGCACCATGTTTCAACCCTTTCCTTCCTTCGTTCTCATCTCATGCATTTTTTTCCAGTTAACTAGCTACTATTATTGAACACACAACGAAGGCGTGTATTTATTTTGCATGCAAGGAATTCCAGAAGAGCTTTGTAGATTCCAAGTGGAGAGAAAGTATCAAATGTATCCTAACATGCGTTATGGCTTAAGGAGAGACAATGAGAAATTGCAGTACTCTGAAAAAACCTTGTAAATTGCAAAGTTCTCAAGACAATCTAAATTTATTTGGCACAGTTTGGAAGAAATGTTGTCTGCGTTACACGTTTTTAATTATAAAAGATTGAATTTTTTTAGCGCGTTGAGTACAAATGTTCCGTTTTTGAATAATCTGTCAGTACGAAATTAAAGCATTTTTGTACAAAATTTCATATATTGTTATCACAAATATCTGTTGAATAAAATTTTCGTATCTTCTTTTACTGGAATTTTATAGCTCTCCAAATATCTGTGGAAAAAATTCACCAAATTGTAGGGCTTTTCTCTTATATACATAACAGATGAAAATTACCTCTACAGAATATTTCACTGTAGTACTGACTCGTTGGATGCCAAATTTCAGTGTTCTAACTTCAGTGTATAAGGAAAAGATATATACATTTTCCAAAATGTAAGTTACGAGAAATCGGCTCAAAGACAGCCTTTGTATAAGGCCTTACCTTCTGTGGGTGAACTAGTGCAAACCACATGCACACTCCTTTTCATCCTCGAGCCGTCTTTTCTTTGCTTGTCTTCTCTGTTTGCTCTTGTTTTCAAACTAAGTAGCAATAGTGTTAGCTGCAGCAGTTCTGTTGTTATTGATATTCATGGATATCGAGCATGACATAGCTCAAATGCTAGCCTCCGCAGAGTTCGTTGTCTGCCAAAATTATTAAACTGTAGTAATTAAGCTTTACCAGAACGATGCATGCTAAAGATTGTAATAATAGATTCACATACAATTTTCGTATACCTAACTCCTTAGCAACCACTTGTAAACAAACTCAATAAACCAAACAATACAAAATCAGTGGCAATGATGCTATTCCACAGCTTTCTGGATGTACTACATAAATATAGCCGGCTTGTTGATTCATAAAACTGGAATAAAACGCCACAGGAATAAATAATACGAGGAAAAACAGAACAAGAAAGAGCCATGATCATCTGCAAACTCTTGTCAACTATTATCATTCTTACACTTAGTATTATTTAGTAAATGAAGATTCAACAAAATTTTTTCCATAATTTTAGTCGCTTACATGTACGTTCTCCCTGAAAGCTGGATCTTCTGATTTCATTTTATCTCCACTGTTGATCATTTATCATCAAGAAATAGATCTTATGAACAAAGTCATATACAGAATTGAAACATGAATACTATCTACACTAAATAAATTAAAAGACCAAATTTGTAATTTAACGTCTGTTTCACTACATGAACTTAGGAGACACACCTGTCAATTTCTATCGTTACTTGTTTTGTTTCATTGATTTGATACTGGCTGGGCTCTGAGCACTATGGGACTTAACATCTGTGGTCATCAGTCCCCTAGAACTTAGAACTACTTAAACCTTACTAACCCAAGGACATCACACACATCCATGCCCGAGGCAGGATTTGAACCTGGGACCGTAGCGGTCACGCTGCTCCAGACTGAAACGCCTAGAACCGCACGGCCACACCGGCCGGCTATTTGAGACTGATTTTATATACAGTCAAATCAAATAATGTACAACTGCGTCGTTTGGCAACAAATTATATCCACAAAATTGTCAGTCTGCGACCACAGTCTATTTTACATATGTTATGGGCCGACGAAACAACAAGCTTCTAGTCATGACCGTGGTTTTTTTTTATTGCTTTGCGAGATGGCTGATTGTAACTGCACTGATGGGCCAAAACATTATGACCACCTACCTCACATACTGTTTGCCCGACTTTGGAACGAAGTAAATCACTGATTTTGCGTATCAGGGATCTGACGGTTTGTTGGTAGGTTTGTGGAGGTATGTGGAGTAGATTTCTACGGACAGGTCATGTCATTCGCGTAAATAATGGTCCGCTGACTTGCATTTGCCATGATGGCGCTTGATAGGGACCCAGACGATTTCCACATGATTTACATCGGGCAAATTTGGTCGCCGAAACACCAACGTGAGTTCGCTATATGCTCCTCAAACCACTATAGCACTGTTCTGGCTCAAAGACACGGAAAATTACACGTCTAAAAGATAACGTCGCCGTCACGGAAGACAACAAGCGTAAAGGATGCATCTGACTCGCAGCTGTCAGAGTGTCTTCGATTACTACCACAGGTCCCATACAAGAGCAGGAGAATGTCTCCCATAGCGTGATACTGCTCCCACTAACCTGCGTTAGTGGCGTGCTGTACGTTCCGAGCCGCCGTTGATCCTGATGGCCTTCTGTGAAGAATCGTGGACGTCCAACCATTTAGCGACTAGTGGTAGTTTATGTGTTTCTACCTCTTTCCGTAGGTGCTCACAACAGTGGCATGTGAACATTCGACCAGCTTAGCGTTTTCCAGATTGTCGTTCACAGGCTCTGCGTAGTAATAATCAGCCAGCAACCCACCAAGCGCCATCCAACGTCGCGATGGGCAGTGGCCATAATGTTTTGCCTTTTCAGCGTACGTGCTCGCGCTCTAAGGTGACATAAGGCGTAGAAGGAAATTGAGCTTACGTTACGAAATATTATTTTGTATCCAAGGAATTGGTGAACTATATGATGTATTTGAATCATAAATAGAACCATCCTGCCGTGAGAAAAAATTGGTTTAATTACTTATTGAACGACTGTTGTGTATGAGCTAACACGGGACGATATCTATTTCATGACCGACAAAACCTCATAGAATTTTTTCACACGCCTTACTTACAGAACTGCTTTTCAAACAGAAACATAGGTTAATATTTCTAACCGTTGACGTTAACTTCATGAACATATGCTACCATCCGTCTCCACAAAGAACTTCAGTAATCAAGATGAAAAATAATTGTGTATGGAGTGCATTGTTTTGTGTAAATCATCTAGCCATTCAGCAGGTACTCACGTCATTACTGATCACATTGGTTTCGATTTGAGCAGGCTTATCTTGACACTGTGCTCTGATCCCTTTGTTTACCGTATGGTCAACATTTGCTTGCTGAATGAATTCAGTACTTGATTTGGACCTAGAAACTGCAACAACTGTGAAATAGAATCAACTGGTGAAATTTCACATCTTCTACGATATGACGAAACTCTGTCCACCCAATAAATTGTAGAATTCATCAAAAATTAAATGAAGAAGCTCATACAAAAAACACTGAAGTTAGAAATCTACCATCTGCCTGAAGAGTATAACGACGTTCATATGAGAGAAGGTAACTTAAGTCGTCTCTGGAAAGGGATCTGAACTAAAAATCATTAATTTACTCTCAAGAACATGAAGAGCTATGGTGCCTATTAGTATCGGCTTGCTACTGTTTATTTTAGTAGGTAATGTGCACATATTCCGTGTATCGTCTGCTCGAATTTTGTGCAATATGTGGAAGAGTCAGTTCATAGAATAGACATACATGATACTCTTATGTCCGTGCGGTAAGGTTACTAAATGTTAAACTAGCTTAAATACAATAATAATAATAATTAACGCGTCTGAAAGAGTTCCATAACAACAGGGTCTCATAATTGCCGTCAAACAGAGTCGCAGAGCATTGGATTCCTCCATTCTACACACCACAGCAAAATGATTTTGTAATCGTGGTGGTTATTTTACTGGGTGTTGAGTACCAGATATGAACGTCACTGTATGTGTAACAGTTCCCGACATGCTCCAGGTACTGCAACTCTACTTGAGGGATCCAAGACCTCATCCTCCACGGTTCATTCCAATGATACAGGGAGCACCTGATCTGGGTAAAAGAGTGCTTGGTATGTTATGACCTCGATTCTGCTTTTTAAACCCTTTGTTCTCTTTGCTCTCCAATAATATCGGTCATCTGTGGCCTTAGCCAACATCTGATCAATCAGCTAATGCATTGTGTGGTATTGTCTCAACCTCAATCATGTCATCCACTCCTCACATTGATTGATGAAAACGTACAACGAAAATTAGTATGATAGTCTCTCATGGCATGTCACCATAAATAAATGTGCATCATTTACGTATATTTTCTGCTAAGTTGGAAGTCCTACATTATATACAAATAGTAATATTTTATACCTTTACAGCTTTCAGGAATTTTTTTGATTCCGTAGGAATAAACAACTAGTAACCTAATTATATGATACCTTAAGATAATACTCAGATTAAATAAAAATAAAATAAATGGGATTTATGTTTGGTACAAAAGTACCACATTACACAGAAGCAATATACGACTAGTCATGCTTACATGGATTGGTTAATTATACCTTCAATAGCTACACATGCCTCATAACTGCTACATAAAGTATAAATTAAATAGAACTTGTATTTCACTGTTGTTGTTGTTGTTGTTGTTGTGCTCTTCAGTCCGAAGACTGGTTTTATGCAGCTGTCCACTATACTCTATCCTCTTCGAGCATCTTAATTTCTGAATAACTACTGCAGCCTACATCCTTCTAAAGCCGCTTACTGTATTCATCTCTTGGTCTCCCTCTATGATTTTTACCCCCACGCTTCCCTCCAGTACTAAATTGGTGATTCCTTAATGTCTCAGGGCGTGTCCTATCAACCGATCCGTTCATTTGGTCAAGTTGTGCGACAAATTTCTTGTCTCCCCAGTTCTATTCAGTACCCCATCATTACTTACGTGGTCGATCCAACTAATCGTCAACATTCTTTGTAACACCACATTTCGAAAGCTTCTATTCGCTTTTTTCTAAACTGTTTATTGTCCACGTTTCAATTTCGTACATGGAAATAATCCATACCAATATCTTCAGGAAGGACTTCCCAACACTTACATCTGTATTCCATGTGAGCAAATTTTTCTTCATCAGAACTGATTTTCTTGTCATTTTCTGTTTATATTTTATGTTCTCTTAGCTTCGGCCATCATCAATTATTTTTCTGCTCAAATAGCAAAATTCACTAATGCTTTAAGCGTCTCATTTCTTAATCTTATTCTCTTAGTATCCCCTGATTTCATTCGACTACATTCCATTATCCTTGTTTTGATTTTGTTGTTGTTCATCTTATAGTTTCCTTTCAGGACACGACCCATTCTGTTCAACTACACTTCCAGCTCCTTAGCTGTCTCTGACAGAATCACAGTCTCACAGGAAAACCTTACAGTTTTTATTTCTTCTCCCTGAACCTTAACTCCTACTCATATTTTTCTTTGGTTTCTTTCAATGTATAGATTGAGTAACATCGGGCATAGGCTACAATCCTGTTTCAGTCTCTTCTCAACCGCTGTTTCCCTTCCATGCCTCCCGTCTCGTATAACTGTCGTCTTGTTTCTGTATAAGTTGTAAAACGCCTTTTTCTCCCTGTATTTTACTCCAATTACCCTCAGAATTTCAAAGAGAATATTCCAGTCACCACTGTCAGAAGATTTCTCTAAGTCTACAAATGCCATTAACGTAGGTTAATCTACAATTGCTAGTCGCTGTTCATGTTATCCATACGCTAAATAAATAAATAGTGTCATGCTTTAACCCATCTTCTAAGATAAGCCGTAGGCGTCAGTGTTACCTCGCCTGTTCGTTTCTCTGTATTCCAAACTAATCTTCCCCGAGGTCGGATTCCACCGGTTTTTCTATTTTTCTGTAATGAGTTCAACCATGACTTATTAAGCTAATAGTTCGGTAATTTTCACTCTTGTCAGAAATTGGTTTCTTTGTCATTGGAATTACTACATTATTCTTCAAGTCGGAGGTTATTTCGACTGTCTCATGCATCTTACACGCCTTGTGGCTCTCCAAAGGCTGTCACCATTTCCGACGGAATATGGTCTACCCCAGGGGCTTTGTTTCGACTGCGATTTCAGAATTCTGTCAAATCCTATTAGCGTATTATATGTCCTATCTCATCTTCATCTACGTCCACTTCTGCTTCTATAACACTGTCTTCAGATTCATATCCTTTGTTTACACTCACATTTTAGCTTTCCCTTCTTTGCTTAAAAACTGGTTTTCCATCTGAGCTCTAAATATTCATACAGCTGCTACTCTTTTCCCCAAAGGCCTTTTAATTTTTCTGTAGGCACTAGCTATCTTTCCCCCATTGAAATATGCTTCTAAATCCTTATACGTTTTTCGTCCAGCCATTCCTGCTAAGCCATTTTGCACTTTCTGACACTCTCATATTTTAAACTTTTTTATTTCACAACTACATTAATAACTAACTTAAGTACTTCTAGCTCATTCGAACACCATCTACAGCCCTCTCTCCTAATTCGTTGGATACCTCTTATCTCTACGAATTCGTTTTACTGTCAAATAATATGAAACATTAAAAAACAGATTAGATCCATACAGAATTTCGCAGATCTCCTTTTCAACATTAAATTAATCATCTCTGGTCAACAGTATCTCACCTATAAATGAAAATCAATAAAAAAATTTATCATTGTAATGATCCCGCAACTCTCCTATGTTCCAGGAAATTACAACCAGTGCATTGTTTTTTACTCTGCAATTTCTTAATGTGTGACGTGTTTCTTGAGAGTCTCGACTTTAACTACATTTGCATATATCATCTGTTTCCCCCTATACACTCCAAAGTGTACTGGAAAATACTTTCATACGTTTGAGTGCCAAGTGCTCGATCATTTACAAAGCTTTATTAACACTTTCTCACTTACTTTGAACAAGTTTATTTACTTTTTCCTTTTGTCATTTTTCTTTCGTCTCTGAGCGACCTTTCTGATGTTTTCTTACGCTAATTGTACTACTTCAACAAATCAACCTATAGGAAGCTGGTAGCGGTAAATTCTCCCACATCTTAGCTGATAAAACCTAGTTTATATTATTAAAACTGGCGGTAAGGATGTAGAGTCTTTTGACAGTTCAGTAATGTATCCATGTGTCCCAAGATTTGTGCCACCAATGTCTATAATTTCTTTACCTTTTTTACAGCACTTTCATGCCGCAAGCACATGGCTGGCACAACGAAATTTAGATTGTTTTTGTGCTTTATTGCGCAAAGTGCACTGTTCTGAATTGTGGACCATTATACGGGATCACTTTATCAACATGTACAAATTTATATTTTATATAGAAAACAGTTCAGAAATGCTAATAAAACACACTAATATTTCTCCTCCGTGAGTGAGTGATACAAACTTGGAACCAGCACAAAAGGATTAGAAATATAGGAATGATGCAAACCAGTTATAAGAAGAGGGACAAACATATTAACTGCAGTAAGCTCTGACAATAACAATAAAATAATAAGAAATAAAAGTGCATTATGGGACACTATGTGTGGTTTCGATTTCTGACAAGTTTTGCATGCAGCCAAGCTCTTACTGATAAATTCCATCATGTGCAAAAAATAGCATGTCCCACATAGATTGTGAAAGTATTTCCTTGCCCCCTAGCTCCAAAGTGGGCTAATGCAAATGAGTATGCCAAATCAGTTTGGACAATAATTTTTAAGGAATACAAACCATCCAATGTGAATGAGCTCAACTTCTTTTTCTAAACACAATATTACCATTAATCAAGTAAAACCTTCTAACTGCAACGCTGTCTTCATCTCTCCGTTTCTCCTTAACATCCTTCTTGTGACTACAACTGTTCCTCAAAGACGTGATGTAGGTTATATAAGCAGCTCTGCAGCACAGGATATTGATACCCCACTCGATTCCGCTGAGCTAGGACGCTATCCACGTGTCTGCTGAGCAAGTAACGCATTCAGAAAGTTCGAAACCAAGCAGCTGGAGAGCAGATATTGGTCATATGGAGCGTGCGGGTTGCCCTGTGAGACAGTGAGCGCAGCAACGGATTCCTCTCTTGTCTATCCGCCCTCCTTCTCTACAGATCGGTCCACCTGCTCCTTCTATTGAGGTGAAATGTTCTCCACCACTATGCACGCATCCCTCCACGGTCATAGCAGATGACAGACAAAATTTACCCTATAGAATAGGAGAGGAGAGTAAAATCTTCATTTTTAGGCAACTCTCTTCTTCATATTATATGCCACATTGAACAGGATCAATCCTGGATGCCAAACCACGCAATTTAACCCATCCTGACACCTACAACAGTTGTGACGTTTAACACACATAAATAAAAGCTAAGCGAATATGAGTTAACTATGGATTCATCTACATTTCTAACACTCAGTGATCTGGTCACAAACCAAAAAAAATAACATTTGAATATCACATATCCCCTCACAACTTCCAGAGCGTGAAACTCAGTGAGTGAATAGTTGCATTCACAGTTAATGAGCACCCAGCTACAGTATGAAGTTTCATAATTTCATCAACTTCGATGTCTTGGAAGAGTCAGCACCAAGAAATGTCTGACCTGTCCTAACTTAGGCAAAGATCTCTCTGCAAAGTAAGATGCGAAGGGGGGAAGCCTTCAAAAGAAACTGTTTATAAACTGTGAATTGTGCCTGTTCTTGTGAATCCCAATCCCAATACATTTTCTGACCCATCAATGTACACATTAATAGCATAGCCAAAATATTAAAATTCGTTAATCTTTTGAAGGTGTTAATTAATTCCAAGACTGCACAATCCTGCTTCTTCGTTTTGGAAACAAGGAAGCCTCAGATTGCCTCAGTTTTAACCGGATGAGGTAGAATTTCTCATTCAATCATAATGTGTCCAGGAAATTTCATATAGCTCCTACCAATCACTGACTTTTCCAGTTTCACAGTGACACCATGCTGTTTGAATAGACCTGGTAATCTATCCTAAATCTCATTTTGTTATCCAAACAGACTTCAGTGATTAACACATCACCAACTTTGATATTTAATCTCTTTCCTGAATCTGTTGAAACGTCTGCTCTGACAGATGCAGCTGAACTGCCATTAAATCTGAAGGGGTTACTCTTAAGTCAATTGAAGACACAGCTACTACCACGAAATTTCTGCAAAATCTCATCTAATATCAATAGTCTACAACTTTCTTGTACAATAACTGCATTTATTTGCCTAGAATCCAACACCGATTAAATACCATCTCCTTTCTTAGGAATCACCAACAACAGATCATTATACAAAGATACAACAGCCTCAGTCACACATTTTCTCAAATTCAACTCCCACTCTCTCTATGTAAATCAACAATATGAGATATGGCCAGACCAAAAGGTCTCTTGTGCTGCTAGACCTTGAGAGAAAGGAAAGAAAGGAACCATTGATTTTATTTCGAATCTCTGATAACACCATAGAATAACTTTCCAGTGGAACAAAAAAATTTCCTTTCACTACCTCATCTGCTTTCCCAACACGGATATCCTGGTTCTATACTTCTTGTAAGTTACATGAACTCCATTGAGAAATCTAGTAACAGAATTTCACAAGCACTACCTTTCTGCACAACAGGCGTAGACTCAGAAAATAATCCAAATCTGCTGAGAAATTTAAGACAGTGATTTGAATTCTTCTCTCTAACCACACATTATCGTAACTCAGCTTCCGTTTACACTAATTATGCTTCAGTCACTTCACCACAAACCAAACCCATCAATGCATGGTGCATCATCAAATATCAACCCCTAAAAATGCCTCAATAGCCAATCTTGGCACAGTCACAAAATTCGCAGAAAACCTATTAGCTTGACAAAGAAATTTAATCCCAACTACTCTTTTCACTTGTCCTCATTTTGTAACAACTCCCCCCTTTCACCTCAGCCCACCGTAAAGGAAGAAAAAAACCATCAACCTATATATTCTCACTCATCGCAAACACCTGGCTACCTGTATCCATAAAATATAGAAGACACAGTAATCACATTAACATCTATCTCATAACTGGGGTCACCAACGAATTTACATATTCCTGTTTCTCAATAAGCAAAAACTTCCTGGTATCGGCAAAATTCAGCAAATTCACTTATTCACAGATATTGTTTGTCATTTTGACCTGAACCATCTCCTGGCAGCACTCATCGACCTTGTCTCTGCAGGCTCTCTGCAGGCTCTGGGCATATGCATTGTTGCATGGATCACCTATTGGATATCTACAGTTAGTGGACTTGAATCTCTATCCTCCCAGCAACCATCTCTTTGATTCTGTCTGCTGTGTGGACTATAACCAAAGCATCCATCATTCCAACCGTGTTTGACTCTTCTGAAGTACTTACTCTCAGTGCAATTGTGCACTTCATCCCAATTCCTTCATCTAGCATTTCCATACCGATTGTGACGTAAATTATACTGTCCATCATCGTAATTGCAACTCCTCTGTGGTCTCAGATCAGGATAAGAGAACTGTTTTTCATTCTTACCAGGACCATTCCTAACGCTACTACCATATTCCAACTCTACTAAAAAATGATGTAAGCACTCTAAACCACCTTTACAACTCCAAGAAAGTTTAAATGGATAAAAATGTGAAGGAAGTTCATAAGGGAGATAAAATTACCGTAGGAGGACTGTAAAATTGTAAGAAATTAATTTTTCAATTACATATTCTCAAATAATCGTGAGAAATTGCTAAAACCGCTACGACTGGATTTTTATATTATAGAAGTGCCACCATTGAGCAGTATGCAGGCAAGAGCAAGTGTCAAAACAGCTCATAAGATTCATAATTCCTAGTTAATATGCACATATGCTTGACTGATCCGCCTTACAAACAAAGATACAAAAATAAATATTAAGTCCGGCAGGCAAAAATCAGAAAAAGTGTAATGCTAAATTGCTGCAAGCAAAAATGACGATGAATACTGTTTGTGTATTTCTGAAGACCTGAAACTTTCTAACCTACGAGAAATGACTGTAGCCAAAGCCGGTAATAGCCTCACAATTTAAATTTTCATAGTTGAAGTGACCATGGTTGCAATGAATCATAGGATCTGGCTCATATTCATGACCATAGTTTGCACCATTGACAGCTACATGACCTCCATTGTAGCAGCAACATCAGAAACTTTCTTCAATCTTAAACGCTCTCTCATTTAACTGTTGACCTACGTCTGGTCTCATATGGTTCAAATGGCTCTGAGCACTATGGGACTTAACATCTATGGTCATCAGTCCCCTAGAACTTCGAACTACTTAAACCTAACTAACCTAAGGACAGCACACAACACCCAGCCATCACGAGGCAGAGAAAATCCCTGACCCCGCCGGGAATCGAACCCGGGAACCCGGGCGTGGGAAGCGAGAACGCTACCGCACGACCACGCTGGTCTCATAATATTAATTTTCATCTCATTTACCTTCAACATTAATTAACTTGTAACACCCCATCTGTCACTTATCTGGTTTTGGCGTGTGACTAACAGATCAACAGAGAGTGCAAAACTGCTGCAATATCGGATAACGCAAAGAATGTAATAAGGCCCTGTGACTCCTGATTGAACTGTGGTGTTAGTGTTGACATTAATTGATTCATAATTGATCACTTTTAATTAAAAATGGGTGCACATTGATGTTATATGCAGCTATTGAACACCAGATGCAAATGTTAAACATAAAATTAATTAAGAAAGTGACTTGGGATTCCAACTACTTGATTCAAAACAGATGCAGTCGATTTTCACAAATTTATTTTAACTCACGACCTTCAATCATCACATTACATGACTCTCCTACGAGGCAGTGGTAATAAATTGCCTTTGCGTGGAGTAAAGCTCGATAACTCAAAAGTAATTCCTATCGACTGACCCAGACGTAATGCGAAGTGCGAGAAGAATTCTACAGTACATGGCCCATGAAACCCTCGTGGAAACTTTGCTGGCGTGATCCAACAAATTAATCAGTGGCCGCAGTGGGTGCGATATCACTGAACACAGCGTGGCGGAGCAGCGACGTTGTGTGGACGTCGACCGACCTCGTGGTGCTGCAAGGCTGCACTCGTCTATTCACTCCTAGCTATCTTGCTCAGTACATAGCTGAACCTAAACTTCCTATCTCCATGCTCAATCGTTCCATTTGCTAAGTCCTAAACTGCAGAGATGCTCACTCTTTCTCAGGCAAGCAGAGTCAAGAATGCCACGTCCGCACTCTAGGCAAGTTGGGAACGGAAGACCTCTACTGAGACTTCTGTCACTCCGCTCTTCGCCTCGATTTCCCCTCCAGCAAAATCACTTATGCCAATTGCAGCGGAAGTTGCGTTAATTATGCGTCGCTTCCCAGCGCCGACCAATGCCTGCTCTGGGAAGTGAACAAATTTCCACAAAATTTCCCTTCCTCTCAATTTCTTCTATTTAGCTCACCCCAGGCCACCCATCAAGGTTAGCGTCTGCACAAACACCAAGTTTTCTAGAATCTCACACACGTTTATTTCTCTAATTTGACTTATTTTTCACTGCATATTTAAACTTAAACAGAAAAATCTTACGTACACAACAGTTCCAAATGTTCCACCAATTCTACATACTAGATTGCTTCAGTATATTCCAGAATTATTGTAACTGTAAGTGACTTTCTAGATGTAAGGTTCGTTTTGTATTAAGTATACAGATAGCTATTGAGCCGTAAGCTTCTTGTAAAACAGGAATGTAAATGAAGCGTTACAAGCTCTCAACACAAGTAATTACACCATTAAGTGACAAATTTAATCGTATACTGATAAAAATTGTAACTGATCACAGAATTGAACCTGAGAAACGGTCAGCAGCTCACACGAAAGAAAGAGAAATTCTTTGAGAGAGATCCAAAGTTCTAAGGTATACACTGACAAGATGAAACATCGAATGAAGGAAATTGCAGTTAACTGCTGATAAGTAAATTCAGGCGGAAAATATTCTGGCAAGGCAGCCAAAATTGTAAGCTGTGAGTGGTTTCGAAAGAAGTGTACTATCACTATTTATATAGTGATAGTAAAGGCCTAAACTATTAAGCTACGCGGAAAGGATGAGTCTCTATGCCCAGAAAGTAATTTGAATACCTAGGCTTACCCAAAATGTTTAACAGAAATAGTCGCACACGAACGCACTTCTTAATCTACAAAACCGAATCGTGGTTTTGCATTTAAACGTGAGCAGTGAATTATTATTCATCAAGAAAGTGATTCAATCTTGACTGTGATACATTAGAATGTTCACTGGCCATGATTAGAACTAAGCAGCTGCAGAAATATGGAGGCCTTGCAACATGGCACTGCATCATGCATAAGTAACAAAAAGATGACAACGCTTATTTGTACTGGGTCAACAGTAATAAAACAGACAAACTGCAGAGACGGATTCCTGACTGCAACTGGAGTGGTAAAGGTCCTATGAACATCCAGAAACGTATCGTTGCCACTGTAGATGGCGCTGACGATTGAAAGTTCCTCTGACTACGTGCCGTGTGTTCCCTGCGTGTTGCAGGCTGTGTGATTGATGAAGCATACTGTAAGCAGCAGAATAGTCTGCTATTGATTTCGGGAACAAGCCCAGATGATGCCTGTGTACGGATAAGCAGATCTAAGTGTTCGAGAGGCAACAGGGCTCTACCAAAAATAGTATCCTCGCAGACACCAACCACAATATTTCAAGCCGTTTTTGGGCGTTTGTCTGAGCACAGGTGCTTTCAGACAGTCGAACGTGCAGGGAGGGGCGGACTCTTCGTAAACCAGATTATGAGCTTGTACCTGGGTTCGTCTCACTGCTCTGTAGAACCTGGCCCTCCACATTTGGTGTACGCACAGACCGCCATGTACCGTGGTAACGATACATATCCAGGCGCAAGTTCATCTCCAATCAGGAATCCGTCAGTGCAGTTTCTCGGTTTGATTAACGTTCAGTTTATATATATACTGGCGCCGAGACAGAAAGAGCTTTCATGAAAAAAACACAACAGACCTCCACCCTGCCGGCTGGAGTAGCCGAGCGGTTCTAGGCGCTATAGTCTAGAACCGCGCGACCGCTACGGTCGCAGGTTTGAATCCTGCCTTTGGCATGGGTGTGTGTGATGTCCTTAGGTTAGTTAGGTTTAAGCAGTTCTAAGTTCTAGGGGACTGATGACCTGAGAAGTTGAGTACCATAGTGCACACTGCTCAGAGCAATTTGAACCTTTTTTTTTCACTGACATCGCGAATGGTGCTGGTGTTGGGTCAGTGGAAGGCACGCTACAAGGCGTCCTGCTCGAAGCTATCCCTAAAGTAAACGATTCGTAACAGTACGTTGTGTCACTGTGGTGCCAACTACTACTCAAATTGGTGCTGCAGATGCTGTGCGATACGGCAGTTCCACGCCGAACACGATGGTCGTCCTTCTCGGTAGTGACACGTTCTCTTCCGAAGCCCGGTCTCTTGCGACTGTACATTCTCGTGACCACCGCAATCATGTACGGTGGCTACCTTCCTGCCAAGTGTTACTGCAGTATCGCGGAAGGAACCTCCAGCTTCTCATAGCCCTATTACATGACCTCGTTCGAACTCAGTGACCTGTTAATAATGCCATCTTTGTTGCCTTAAATACGTTCTTGACTAATATTAACTCACCAAGCCCAATCTCATTGGTAATTAACGCTCAAGACCGTCACGGTGGGTATTTAATTCTAGCCTTATTTAAATCCTCATAGTGGCGATACTAACGCCAGTCTTAAGCGACTGGACCGAAGTTACAATCTACATCGTTTTTCAGATGTACAAACACGCCTACTAAATTTCTACTTACGTCGCGCAGCTCCTTCTTGGTGCTGTGATATATAAAGTTCATCACTATAAAGCCCTTCCATTTCATCAAAACCGAGCAACATCGAGCTTCCTTTTTGACATTTGGAAGAATACCATCTCATGCCTGGGCGCGTAGTAATAGTGAGTAAACTGCAGAATTGTAACGGGCAGTACAGAAGAAACCTTAGCAATTCACCTAAGCTTGGCTCCGGCAAATAAGTAATATGATCTTACCCAATGCTTTTGTTGCGAAATTTCCGCACCAGCAGGGATCGCTAACAAACACAAAACAGGACTCCTCCCAATACGCCAGCAGGAGCTGGATTTGCGAATGCTCTTTGAAACAATAACGGCCTCATGGCTTCTGAAACCGCGAAAGCTTCTCGTTAGCTTACAGACGAACAGGCTGTCCAAAGGTGCAAAAGCGTCTCTGCGGACACGCGAAGAGGATGGCTCAAAGAGCGTACTTCGACGAGTCGAAGCTGAGTATAGCAGAAATACGCAAAGTATTGTAAAATTCAATGTCGCGATCCATCGAAAGCAAAATATAGTGGGAAGAAATGATATTACCGAATGAACAGGTAATTTCCACGATTTGTGTGTCAATAAGACGTTCAGCCAAATGTCATATTTCGTCATACTCATAACTAGTGTATGAGGTGACTTTCAGCCATATTCAAGCTTCATGGTGAGCTTCGTTTTTCAGTGCCGTATTATTAGTTGTCAGTTACATAATTATTACAATAAAAATAAAAAATGAAAATCGAAATGAATGAATATATTAGAATGTGACTAAGTGACAGCGAGCTATGACTCAAACTTTTTTTAAATATTTTATCGTCATTTGTCAACCTCTTTGCTGGTGTAATAAATGCGTTGTCTCCTCCGGTAACCGCTGTTCATAGCGCCATCTATTTAATAATGAATATACAGTAAATGAATTACTCTTTATGAGGAAGGCAGGTTTTGCCCCATCAGTGACTGAAATTTCACAAAATCCGCATCTAGTTATTATCACGCTGAAGTAGGCATCCTAAGACATATCTCTAGGCCGTCAGCTACTTCTGGCCTCTCATTCCCCTAGTATCACATCACTGAAATGTTATCGTTACACATCGCTCATGTGTCAGAAAACAAAGAAGCATCAGTCGCAAAGAAAACCTGACAGAGGGCGTTAATTTTTCTCGCTTTTCTGACAGATAGCTGCACTGAGCAAGCGGAATGAGATGATACATTTTTTCGTGAGGACCACTGTAGCGTAATAACAGTGCATTTAATCACGCCTCGTCGAACAATTAGAGAAATACTTGAAGCGTAAAAATTTCAGTCCTGTGTACGTTTTCTCAGCGCTGTGTTCATAGAACTTCACCGGTCTGGTTGATTAAAAGCTGCAGATGAAGTTTTTACACCTCACTTCATTTTGCGTGCGAAATTGCTGACTAAGCGTGTTCACCTAGCGTAGTGCGCATGTATGCATCTAGATATCGCTTGTTATCCTTTTTTAATTATCTATCAGTTCATCACGACGAGTACGTTACTTGTGTATTTAGGACGGTCTTGCAGAAATATTAATACAGGCAATTTTGGCCAGGGTCATCCAACGGTAATACAGGGCTTTCACTTATTGTTTAGAAATTAGGCTTACATCTGGTTCCTGTGATTTCCTTGGTTTCCATTGACATCTTTATTATTAAAGAAATTGACTGACTGTACTAAGGAATAATGAAATCCCCGGAGCATTTACTGGTTTGCTATGATACTCGAGGGCTATTCGGAATGTAAAGTCCGACTGGGCTCGAAATGAAAGCGACAGTGAAAAATCTGATAAAGCTGTGCACAAATATCTTGTGCAGTGTCTCTAGTTTGGCTGTCTATTGCGTTTCGTCGCTCTTTCCAGTTCGGAGCGTACAGTGAGCGCATTAAAATGCCTAGAAAATAGTGTATCCCGCCAGGTACAAGGGCCTGGTGACAGATTTTGCGCCGGCCTTAGGTGGCCGAGCGGTTCTAGGCGCTTCAGTCTGGAACCGCGCGACCGCTACGGTCGCAGGTTCGAATCCTGCCTTGGGCATTGATGTGTGTGATGTCCTTAGGTTAGTTAGTCCCATAGTGCTCAGAGCCATTTGAACCATTTTTTTAACAGATTTTGCCTGATATCACGGAACTCCCTTAACATAACTGTCATTCATTGCCTTCTCCAAGACAATACTTGCCTACACCCTGCAGGGGCAATGAAGATGCTCCTGCAGCGTTTTCTATGGGAACTGGTGGATCACGCACAATACAATCATTAATTGGCTCCACCTGAGTTTCATCTCTGCACAGATGAACCGTTGGCTATGAGAAGAGGTGTTTCGGCCCAGACAACGAGCTGTAGACCAGCCCAGAGAATTGGCGGAAAGCACAGACAGCTGCCTTCTATGACGAGGGTATTGGAAAGTTGCAACAGCGCTACGACAAATGTCTAAGTAGAAGAGATGACTGTGTAGAGAATGAGCTGGAAGTTGTAGGTAACTGTTGAAAATAAAACTTTTCAGATTTTTACGGTGGTCTCCATTTCGCTACGGATCGGACCTGACTTTTCGAATAGCCCTCGTACATTGACCAACCAAAATATTTCCAGTAACTTGTTGGTCCACTTCTGGAACACAGAACAGCAACGTTTCTGCGTGGAAGGAAATCGACATGTTTTTGGTATGTTTACGGAGGTTGGTGCACCGGTCGTCTATTTACTGGTCACGCAATTCCCGTAGAGTATGGGCCTGTGGTTTGTGGACACGTTGCAGGCGATCAATAGCTTGAGAAAGTTCTCCAAATGTGCTCCGTCAAGAAGAAATGAGGTAAATTTAGTGGCCAAGGCATGAACATGAGTTCACAATGAAGCATCTCCAACCATTGCAGCACTATTTTCGCCCTGTCACACGGAGAGTTATCCTGCTGAATGATATCATCCTCATCGTGGAAGACAGTGAGCGTGAAGGTCCGAAGTGACGTAGTACACAACTGTCTTCGGGCCTTCAATTATTACCACAGACCCCTTGGAAGACCAAGCCCACCACTGCATAACATTGTCCCTACCGGTCCGCACGCGCTGCGTGGTAAACGCTTCGAGTGGTCGTTCGCCAGGATGGCTGCAATTTTGGAGACTACCATCGGTCTGTTTTAACAAGAAATGCGCTTCTTGCAAACCAGGTGACACGTTTCATTGATCCATGGGCGACATTCGATCTTGTGCCAACTGTAATTCCAAATGAAACTGCCTTTTGGTGGCATGGGAACATTTAGGGGTCGCCTGCTGCAGATCCTTATATCTAACAGTGTGCGTTGAACGACGTGATACGAAACACTTGCTCCGGCGCAAGTTGATACGAAACACTTGCTCCGGCGCAAGTATTGTACTCTTGTCGTTCTACCCTGCTTGACAGAGCGAACAAGCTTCCGACTTGCACGATCTGTGATGCGGTGTGGTTGTCCAACGTTGTGCCTCTACACGTGGTTTCACTGACCGTTTTCCATGTGTACTTATGGCAGTAGCACGAAAACAGCTGACTAGCTTCGCCGTTTCCGACTTTGTCATTCCCATATGCCAGACCATAAGAATCCGCCTCTTATCAAAGTCGCTTATATCACAGGTTTTCCCAAATAACAGCCCGTATCGTTGATTCTTCATTCGCCTCTGCTCCGCTTGTATACTTTCCGTTTTGCTTAATGTGTCTGGAGCACCACCAGATGGAGTTGAATGTCGTGATCGGCAGTGATCGTAATCAACAATGAAATTTTCACTCTCTAGCTGAATGTGCGCTGACATGAAACTTCTTGGCAAATTAAAACTATGTGGACCGAGAATCGAAATCCGGACCAAAATACACTGGTGAGCCAAAACATTATGCCCACCTGCTTACTAGCTTCGTGGCCCATATTTGGAACGCAATACATCATCGATTCTACGTATCATCTGTTTTACAGTTCATTGATAGACTTGTGGAGGTATATGGCAGTGGATGTCTGAGCACAAGTCACGTAATTCCCATAAATAACGGTCCGACGATATGTGTACGCGTTGATGGCGCCTTATAGCGACCCAGAATTCACATCACATCACATTCACATCAGGCAAATTGGGTGGCCAAGACATCAACGTGAGTTCACTCTATTGCCGAGTACTGTGCACCTTTCTGGTAGGACAGTGTACATGTGAAGACGGTAGACACAAAACTTAACGACATAACGCGCTGCATTACTGGTTCCATCAAATCAACCCCACGCCACTGTTTACCTGTACTGAGTGATATCCCTCCACCTCACTTAAGGCGGAAACAAGCTCTACTGAGGGAGGCCAAGAAAATCTCTGCATCACCCTCTCCACCACTGCACCAGGAATTCTGTCATCCGCCACAACAACTATTGCGATCAAGAAGACCAGCAAGTGTTACTGCAGGACAACTCATCGCGGATGGTTTTGATCTAAACGATAGCTGGAAGCATGAATGGTCAACAAAAACATTGGGAACAAGATTCCATCACCTTGATGCCACAAAGAACACAAAAGGTTTTGACCTTCCGAGGAAATTTTGGTGCCGCCTCAACAGGTTAAGGACTGGACATGCTTGCTGTAGGTACTTCAGGTACAAATTGGGCTGGACCAGTTCACCAATGTGTGAATGTAATAAAGAAGAGCAGACAATTGAACATCTAGTCCAACGCTGTCCACTTCACTCATACCCTGGAATTCCCGATGACTTGTTCACTCTCACAACCAGCTTAATTAACTGGTTGAAAAACACGGACTTTAAGGTTTAATCTTGTCTAATATATGTATATTGTATAAAATCATTTGCCTTGTATCACCTGTATGTTGCATAAAATCACCATACGATTAAATTGAATAAATAAATAAACTATCATGCTCCTCAAACCACTACAAAATGTTTCTAGCTAGGATATATAGACAATTATACTGCTAAAAGACGACATCGCTGTCGGGAAAAACATCCAAGATGAAGGGTTGCAGGTGCAGGAGAACGTCTATCGTAGTGTAATACTGCGCCCATCAGCCTGCGCCCGTGGTGCGCTGCACGTTGCGAGGCGCCGTTCACCTCGATGGCGGCGTTTACGCAGATAACCATCGGCCTGGTGTTACAAGAAATCCCCGACCAGTCCCACTGATTCCGTGCTCACAGCAGTTGTAATTGACGATGTCGGTGGGTCAATGTTGGAACACGTAGGGGTCGTCTGGACCGCAGCCCAATGTTCAACAATATGCGCTGAATGGTGTGCTCAGAAACACTTGTGCCTACACCAGCGTTGTGCTTTTCCGCCATTGAAGCCATAGACCCTAGCTGGTCCTACGTTACTGATCAGGTAATCCTCCGACCTTCACGTTCTGTGTAGCGTCGTGGGCGTCCAACCATTTAGCTCTGTGGGAGTTTCACTGCCATTCTTCAACTTTCTGTAGGTGCTCACGACAGTAGCAAGTGATTTGACCAGCTCCGTTATTTTCGAGATACTCGTTCACAGGTTCTGCGTAATAATAATGTGTCCTTCGCCAAAGTCGCTTATCTCAATGTATTTTCCCCATTGCAGCGCATGCCTTCGCTAGGGTGTTCCACCATCCGTGTCTGCTACGCTTACATACTTTGTTACCGTGTCACGTTCCTGCAACGCCTGCCTCCGTCGGAGGTTCGAATCCTCCCTCAGGCATGGGTGCTCAAAAATGGCTCTGAGCACTATGCGATTTAACTTCTGACGTCGTCAGTCGCCTAGAACTTAGAACTAATTAAACCTAACTAACCTAAGGACATCACACACATCCATGCCCGAGGCAGGATTCGAATCTGCGACCGTAGCGGTCGCTCGGCTCCAGACTGTAGCGCCTAGAACCGCACGGTCACTGCGGCCGGCGGCATGGGTGTGTGTGTTGTCCTTAGCGTAAGTTAGTTTAACTAAGATTAAGTAGTGCGTAAGCCTAGGGACCGATGACCGCAGAAGTTTGGTCCCATAAGACCTTACCACAAATTTTTTTCTGCAACGCCACCAGGTGGCATCCAATGTTGCAGTGGGGAGTGGTCATAATGTTGTAACTGATCAGTGCAATTTCCGGTGTCCAAGCACAGACACTCAACAGATGCTGCCAGCGAACCTGTTAAGTTGGTTCTGTAATCTGTGAGTAATTAACGTTAAAATATCTACATTGAAGAGCCAAATTCTTATAATAGCATGTTGATCCACATTTGGAATAAAGAACAGCACCGATTGTGCTTAACATGAATTCTAGAAGTGCTTGGTGAGTTTCCGGAGGTATGTCACAGTAGATGTCACGAAATTTCCGTAAATTTTGCGTCGAGTGTTTTCGAGTGAGAGTCTCGGGGCCGACAACGTTTCAGATGTGTCAAATTGGGTTCAGATCAGAAGAATTTGGCTGCCAAGAGATCACGATTCACTACGATGCTCCTCAAACCGCCCTGGCACTCATTGTGTTACAAACATTTACCATGCTGGAAGATGTTATCGCCATCGGGGATGATTCAAACATGAATGGAAGCAAGATGTCTGCAATAATGTTCACGTGATTCGTAGCTGTCATGGTACCTTTGATAACTACAACAGATCACATGGATGGCGAGCTGAACGTCTCCCATACCGCAGTACTGCCCCAATCGACCTGCGTCAGTAACACGGAGCCAAGTCACCCGTTCCTCTGCATGACGGCGTATCCGAAAATGACTTTCTATCTAGCGTAATTAGAAATGCAGTTCATTCAACCAGGTGATAGGTTTCCACTGATCCGCGGTGCAATATCGATGATCCCGTGCCCACTACAAAGCTTATTGACGATGTAGAAATGATCTGGTGTGAAGCTCTATCACTAACAAGGTGCTGTTATCGCTATGCTGCGAAATGATCGTGCCTGCACCAGAACTGCACTCTGTAGTCATATCTGCCACACCTCGTCGCCTATTCTGCTTTACAGAGCGGGCAAGCCTCTGACCACCATGGTCTGTGATGTAGATGTCCAATACCTTAGTCACCTACTGACGGTTTTAGCGCCCTTCGACAACTTTCAATGAATGCTTACGACAGTAGTACACAAATAGCTCACAAGGTGTAAGCGTCTCTCGTAATTTATTTAGACAAAGTAATTGAATAGGAGACAGTAATCATCCCCTATGGTACCATAAAGCCTGACAAATTTAAAAGAACACAAAATGTCCAACAATGGCGATATTTTACTGAACCTCGTCAATTACAGCGGCCTTCAAGGCGAGATGCTTCTAATAGCTCCCACAATGGAAATATGTCTTGAAATAAGACAGAAAATCCAAAGAGATTCTGGTCACACACACCATGTGATCAAAAATAGCCGGACACCTTGCTGAAAATGACTTACAAGGTCGTGGCGCACTACATCGGTAGTGTTGGAATTCAGTATGGTGTTGGCCAACCCTTAGCCTTGATGACAGCTTCCACTCTCCGCAGGCATACGTTCAATCAAATGCTGGAAGTTTTCTTGGGGAATGGCAGTCCATTCTTCACGGAGTGCTGCTCTGAGGAGGGGTATCGATGTGGGTCGTTGAGGCCCGGCATGAAGTCGGCGTTCCAAAACTTCACAGAGGTGTTCTGTAGGACTCAGTTGAGGACTCTGTGCAGGCCAGTCCATTACAGGGATGTTATTGTCGTGTGATCCCCACCACAGGCCGTGCATTATGAACAGGTCCTCGATCGTGTTGAAAGACGCAATCGCCATCCCCGAAATGCTCTTCAACAGTGGGAAACAAGAAGGTGCTTAAAACATCAATGTAAGCCTGTACTGTGATAGTGTCACGCAAAACAACAAGGGGTGCAAGCCCTCTTCGTGGAACACACGACCACATCATAACACCACCGCATCCGAATTTCAGTGTTGGCATTACACACGCTGGCTTATGACGTTCACCGGGCATTCGCCAAACCAACACCCTCCCACCGGATCACCACATTGTCACATTCGTCACTCCAAATAACGTTTTTCCCCTGTTCAATCGTCCATTACTTACGCTCTTTACACCAAGCGAGGCGTCGTTTGGCATTTAGTGGTGTGATGTGTGGCTTATGAGCAGCTGCTTGACCATTAAATCCAAGTTTTCTCACCTCCTGCCTAAATGCCATAGTACTTGCATGGATCCTGAAGCAGTTTGTAATTCCTGTGTGATGGTCTGGATAGAAGTCTGCCTATTACACATTACGGCGCTCTTCAACTGTCGGCGGTCTCTGTCAGTCAACAGATGAGGTAGGCCTGTACGCTTTTGTGCTATGCCTTCACGTTTCCACTTCACTATCACATCGGAAACAGTGAACCAAGGGATGTACAGACGTATCGCACAGGTGACACCCAATAGTCCGCAGCTCGTGGTCGTGCGGTAGCGTTCTCGCTTCCCACGCCCGGATTCCCGGGTTCGATTCCCGGCGGGGTCAGAGATTTTCTCTGCCTCGTGATGACTGGATGTTGTGTGATGTCCTTAGGTTAGTTAGGTTTAAGTAGTTCTAAGTTCTAGGGGACTGATGACCATAGATGTCAAGTCCCATAGTGCTCAGAGCCATTTGAACCATTTTTTTGACACCCAATCATCTGACCACGTTCGAAGTCCGTGAGTTCCTCGGAGCACCCCATTATATTCTATCACAATGTTTAATAACTACTGTGGTCGCTGATATTGAGTACCTGGCAGCAGGTGGCAGCAAAATGCACCTAATATGGAAAACGTATGTTTTTGAGGGTGTCCGGATACTTTTGATCACATAGAGTATAAAGAACACAAGCCACACGTCACAGTAGTTACCTTCACTGTACGATACCAATACGACTGATGACAGCGGCACTAAAGCGGAGTTATTAAACACAGTTTTCCGTTATTCCTTCATCAAAAGAGACGAATTAAATATTCCAGAATTCTAAGCGAGAACAACCTCCATCATTAGTAACCTGGAATTATAATAACTATCCTCTGCGTAGCTAAGCAGCTTAAACCTCATAGTAGCAGGTCTTCCGGTCCGGATAAAATACCAATGAGGTTCGTTTCAGAGTACAATAGTCCCATACTTAGCAATCATATACAATCGCCCGCCTGATGAAAGATTCATACCATAAGACTGTAAAGTAATACAGTCCGCAGATATATTCAAGGAAGGAAACATCAGTAATCAGCCGAATTACAGACCCATACCACTGACGTCGGTTTGCAGAGGGATTTTGGAACATGTCCTGTGTTCGAACATTATGAATTACCTCGAAGGCAACGGTGAATTAATACACAGCCAACACAGATACAGCAAATATCGTTCTTTATTCGCACGAAGTAATGAGTGCTAGCGAGAGGTGTTGATTCCACATTTATAGATTTCCTGAAGCGCTTTGATAAAGTTAGTCCAAGAGACTTCGAATCAAATTACGTGCCTATGGAGTTTGGCTTCAGTCTTACGACAGGATCCGCTGTTTCCTCTCACAAGGGAACCTCCCCATCGCAGCCCCCTCAGATTTGGTTATAAGTTGGCACAGTGGACAGGCCTTGAAAAACTGATCACAGATCAATCGAGAAAAACAGGAAGAAGTTGTGTGGAACTATGAAAAAAATAAGCAAAATATACAAACTGAGTAGTCCATGCGCAAGACAGGCAACATCAAGGATAATCTGAGTTCAGGAGCGCCGTGGTCCCGTGGTTAGCGTGAGCAGCTGCGGAATGAGAGGTCCTTGGTTCAAGTATTCCCTTGAGTGAAAACTTTACTTTCTTTATTTTCGCAAAGCTATGGTGTGTCCGATCGTTCATTGACGTCTCTGTTCACTGTAATAAGTTTAGTGTCTGTGTTTTTCGAGCGCACCGCAAAACCGTGTGACTAGTAGACGAAAGGACGTGCATCTCCAATGGGAACCAAAAACATTTGATCGCAAGGTCATAGGTCGACCGATTCCTCCACAGGAAAACACGTCTGATATATTCTATACGACACTGGTGACGACACTGGTGTGTGCGTCACATTACAGATAATAATTGTCTGAAAATAAAAAATTAATCTTTTCGCTCGAGGGAAGACTTGAACCAAGGACCTCTCGTTCCGCAGCTGCTCACGCTGACCACTTTTTTTTCACTTTGTTCGTTATTGATCGTTGTGTTTGGTCGTTGCGGACGTCGCAAGACATCCTGTTCAAGTTCGGTGATTGATCCTTTCACTCAGTTTTTTATCACAGAGGCCAACCGGCTCTCTGACCGAACATGCTGAGCTACCGCGCAGGCGGACCACTGGACCACGACGCCCCTGAGCCCACATTATCCTTGATGTTGCATATCTTGCGCATGGACTACTCAGTTTGTATATTTTGCTTATTTTTTTCATAGTTCCACACAACTTCTTCCTGTTTTCTCGATTGATCTGTGTTCAGTTTTTCAAGGCCTATCCACTGGGCCAACTTATAACTAAATCTGAGGGGGGTGCGATGGGGAGATTCCCTTGTCAGAAACGTTACATTCCGTAGTAATCTACGGAAAATCATCTCGTAAAACAGAAGTGATATCCGGTGTTCCCCAGGGAAGCGTTATACGCCGTCAGCTGTTCCTAATGTACATCAACAACAAGGAGATAATCACAGGAGCCCTCTCAGACTGCTCGCAGATACTGCTGCCATCTACCGTCTACTACAGTCCTCAGAATATCAAAACCAACTGAAAAATTGGTTACATACTCTATCTGAATGGTGCGAAACATCGCAATTGTCT
This sequence comes from Schistocerca americana, assembly GCF_021461395.2. Classification (NCBI taxonomy): domain Eukaryota; kingdom Metazoa; phylum Arthropoda; class Insecta; order Orthoptera; family Acrididae; genus Schistocerca; species Schistocerca americana. The sequence continues at coordinate 196,636,253 of NC_060122.1, read as the reverse complement.
CTCACTAGGGAAAAGTTTGAGGTCATCCATTTGAGTACAAAAATATATTTGTTAAATTTCGATTAGACGATAAATCACACAAATTGCAAGGCTGTCAATTTCACTGAATACCTAGAAATTACATTTATAAACAACATAAATTGGTCTACGGAAGAGAAGGCCTACACTTAGGTTGCCTGTCACTGCTAGAGTACTGCTGTGCTGTACAGAATTCTCACCGGATAGGATTGACGGAGGGTATCCAAAAAGTTCAGAGATGGCAGGTCGTTTTGTATTATCGCGAAACAGGGAAGAGTGCCAGTAAGTGAACTGGCGTGGCAATCATTCAAACAAAGGCGTTTCTCGTTGCGGCGAAATCTTTTCACGAAATTTCAGTAACCAGACTTCTCTTCGGAATGTGAAAACATTTTAATGTCGCCGCCTACATAGGGGGGAAATGATCATGACAAAATAAGACAAATCAGAGCACGTACAGGAAGATTTAAGTGTTCATTTTCCCCTTGCGCTTTTAGAGACTGCAGCTGTAGAGGAATAGTCTCAACGTGGCTCGAAGAACCTTCTGCCAGGCCCTTTAGTATGAAATGCATAGCAGTCCTGTACATGTAGATGCAGAGGGAGAACGGTGAATGATGACTGTTTCTCTTATTATACTGTATTTGATGACATTTTATGTAACTCTAGATGTTGCACAAGAGAACGAAACGCGCAGAGAGCATTTTTAAAATTTCCAACGAAATCATGGCACAGCTTGTATCAGTCACGCGCCTTTCGGCGGTCCACAAACTGTAGCTATCCACTCTGAAACAGAGGGTAACTGAAAGTGTCGATTACGTAGGTAGAAAGGCGAGTTTTGAACTAACCACCTGCACTGTATGGCTGGCTACGGTTAATCACACACGTGTTGCCAGAACTAATTACGAACTATAGGCCCAGAGCGAACTCAGAAGTAACAATAAGTAAAAGAGAAGACTCATACGAAAGGCAGATGTATAAAGCAAGAACAGACCTATTACGTTATAAGTCAATGTTCTATAAGGAGGAGTGCCCTGAGTGGTGGTGGGGGATTTGTCTCACCCAGACTGGATCAGTTCAAAAATCACGTAGATGAGTGTGATGCAGATCACAGCCAGCTTAGCTGTTGTGCTCGGCCTCACTTTTGGCTGCTGTTTAATAGGGGTAGGATGCGCCCCAGGAGCTCTCAGCGACAGAATCAGTTCAGTTGGGGGTGATTAGAATTATCTCGGAAGTGCAGTAACACACATGGATGTGTGTTACTGCATGATTAGACGTGTAAAGACCCTGTCGGTATTTTATGTGGTATGGGGGTAGCGTCTTCTGTAAGGAAGGCACGGTAGCTCAGCGTGTTTGGTCAGAGTGTTTGCTACCTTCTGCAATAATAAGGGGAAAAAAATAAAAAAGTTGACTGAATGAATCAACGACGAACTTGAAACAATGCATTGAATATTAACAAACAAAATTAGATTAAAATGAAGGGAGGAGTAGGGTCTTTGATTAGTAATCAAAAACATCCTCGGTCCCGGGTTCGAACTTTGAAGTAGCTTGTATTTTGAATAAAGACTTTCGCCGTAACAAGCTACCGTCAATTTGCCAACAGCCTTATCCAAGAGGGCGGAAGAACGGACAGAGGTTCAGGGCACTCTGTTGTCCTTGCAGTGGGACACTGCCTCTAAAGGCAGAGGAATCAGCAGTGATCAACGCCATGAAGATGCAGAAGGAAATGGAAACCACTGCATAGAAGACACATAACGTGCAAACACAGAACATGTTGCCTGTAACTGAAAAAGCTTCATCATAATCTCTCCATTGACAAAAGATTCCATGATAACCCCTCATTCGGATCGTCGGGTAGGGACTGCCAAGGGGAAGGTGACCATGAGAAAAAGAGTAACCAATCAACGATAAGTTGAAGTCGATGCTTGGAATGTTAGAAACTTGAACGTGGTAAGGGAGCTAAAAGAAATGCAGAAGAAGAAGGGAAATGACAAGGCTCAATCTAGATGTATTAGGGGTCATAGAGGTGAAATAGAAAGAAGAAAATGACTTTTGGTCAGATGACTACAGGGTAATATCAACAGCAACAGAGAGCGGTATAACGGGAATAGAATTCATTATGAATAGTAAGGTAGGGCAGAGAGTGAGCGATAGGGTTGTTCTTGTCAGAATCGACAACAAGCCAACACAGACAATAGCAGCTCAGGTATACATGTAGACGTCGGAAGCTGAGGATGAAGAGACAGAGAAAGTATATGAGGATATTGAACGGGTAATTCAATACGTAAAGGGAGATGAAAATCTAACAGTCGTAGGAAAAAGGCATGCTGTTGTAGGTCAAGGAGGAGAAGAAATGCTTACGGGAGAATATGGGCTTGAGACAAGGAATGAGAGAGGAGAAAGACCAGTTGACTTCTGCAATAAATTTCAGCTATTGGTAGCAAATATTCTGTTCGAGAATCACAAGAAGCGTGTGTGTACTTGGAAAAGTCCGGGAGATACGGGAAGATTTCAGTTATATTACATCATGGCAAGACAGAGATTCCGAAATCAGATACTGGACTGCAGGCGTACCCAGGATCAGATGTAGACTCAGATCATAATTTAATAGCGATAAAGAGTAGGCTGAAATTTAAATGATTAGTCAGAAAGAATCAATATGCAAAGAAGTAGAATACGGAAGTACTAAGGAATAAAGCGATACGCTTGAAGGTCTCTGGGTATACTGACAGTGCAATACGGAACAGCTCTGTGGGCAATTCAGTTGAAGAAGAATTGACATCTCTGGAAAGGGCAGTCACAGGAATTGGAAACAAACACATATTTACAAAGAAGGTAGCTACAAAGAAACCATGGGTAACAGGATAAATACTTTGGTCGATCGATGAATGAAGGGAGTGCAAAAATGTTCAGCGAAATTGAGGAAAACAGAAATACACGTCGCTGAGGATTGAAATAAATAGGAACTGCAGGGAAGCTTAGAGACGAAATGAATGCATGAAAAATGTGAAGAAATCAAAAAAGTTATGATTGTCTGATGCGCTGATTCAGCATATACGGAAGTCAAAGCAACCTTCGGTGAAATTAAGGGGAGCCGGAGGTGCCTATGCTGCCCATGTTAAAATCACTAAGTTTGAGGAACATTTATGAATAAACTACCACATAGAAAAATTTGATTTTTTTTACATATAGAGTGGTTTAGTATTGCAGTTATGACAGAGGGATTTTGGAGTATCTTTTCTAGTTTCCTTCCAATTATTTTTTTATTAATGACCCAAATTTTTTTACATATAATTGCTTTATAATTAAACTGAAATGAAACTACTGACCATATTGCCAAATGGCTGTGTTACAATGTAAGTTTGACCACTAGGAGTGCTGTATAAAAATTTCATCTCTCTAGCTTGAGTGGATTTTGAGAAAATGTTCCTTATATTCGAAAAATTCTAATTTACGGGAAATGACTATCAAAGTTTCTCAATACATTCCTGCACTATAGGATGGATTATCAGGGTCTTCTTCTTCATCCTCCAAAAGCTTCCTCTTCTGTCTTCTTTTCTGGCCTGTTGTTCCATCATACTTCATATGCCTTTCTCTTCTTTCTGCTCCTCTTATCCTTTCTCTGTCAATATTTCTTAGTGCTCGTACAGTGTTCACCCCAACTGTAAATCCTAATGCCTTCAGAACTTCACACTTCACACTGTTCCCTTGGTTGTGAGTTGCTATTGCATCATAAATGCCAAAGTGCAGCGTTTTTATGCTTACAAACACCCTTTTAGGAATCACTTTCCAAATCAAATTGTTTACGCTCTCATTAGGAGTCTGCGTCTTTCCGTGTAGACATTTGTGTAACAATTCTGGCTGTGCTAAGTCATGAAAAATTGGTTTTATAGCATTTATCACAGCTGCTGGCAAATCATGTTTGTGATCATAGTCCTTTTTGGCATTATATTTGCACCAGGAATCTTTTGGGCACAGGCTGTGTTGAGGGTATTCATTCGAAGAGGCAGTATGGTGGAACAATGCCCACACTGCTTTTCGCATGTCACTAACATTACTAGTATTTTGCCTTATAGCATACCTATAGTATCTCTGTAGACGTTCAATCACCTCATCAGTAAGCCTGCCTCTCCCTCCTATTGTCTTTCCATCACTGAGCTTACTTGAACACAAAGTTTGTTGGAGCCTTCGAAGCCGAAACGGTAAACAGCAAAGAGACGATGTTCCGCGCTCTTAGCGCTTCATTTGTCACAGAAAACAATGTAGCCAACCCTTGCACACTCGCTGTATGCGTAACATAAGGCGCTGTATGTGTAAAAGGCCGAGAAAATCCCAAGCAGTTCGCCAGGAAGTCACGAGAGGGTGTTAGATGCATTCAGCGGCCGCCCATTCCCTCTGCAGGCGTGGGGGAAAATGGTAATAACTCCACTTCTAGGGCGAGTAGAACAATAATTCAAAGTTTACATTAAAGAGGAATGTTCCAATTAATTTTCGGTAGCAAAAAAAAATCGTAATTTTTTGGATTTGACCACCTCCGGCTCCCCTTAAAAGAAAGGGTAGTATCATCGAGGTGAAATGGGAATCTCATTGTTACATGCAGATGATTGAGGGAATAGGTAGAGAGAACACACTGAACGCCTCTATGAGGTGTAAGACTGTATGATGTGATAGAAGAAGAAACAGGAGTCGATATAGAAGAGATAGGGGATCCAGTATTAGAATCAGAATTTAAAAGAGCTTTAGAACATTTAAGAGCATATAAGGTGGAAGGGATAGATGATATTTTCCAACAGAATTTCGAAGATCATTGGGCGAAATGACAACTAAACGAGTATTCACGTTGGTGTTTAGAATGTATGAGTCTGATGATATACCATCTGACTTTTGGGAAAATATCATGCACACAATTCCGAAGAAAGTAACAGCAGGCAATACGAAAATGGTTCAAATGGCTCTAAGCACTATGGGACTTAACATTTGAGGTCATCAGTCCCCTAGACTTAGAACTACCTAAACCTAACTAACCTAACGACAACACACACATCCACGCCCGAGGCAAAAGGATTGGAACCTGCGACCGTAGCAGCAGCGTGGTTCCGGACTGAAGCGCCTAGAACCGCTCGGTCACGACGACCGGCAGGCAATACGAGAATAATCGCAGTATCAGCAATAAGGAGAGACCCAGGCCCCTATCTCGCCCATGTTAATTTACCAATGTTAATGACCCATTGTAGATACGGATTTGAAATTTCTGCATATATTAGCTACTGTCTCTTTATTCTATTGATCTACGATGGAAGGTTTTGCATCAAAACAAAAGGTTTTACAATTATTTTACTCAATGTCTGTATTTCTACAAAAATTTTGTTAACATAAATATACATTAAAAAATAACTGAGCTGAACGCATATTCTTGGTTGTCCATCCACGGCTTACTGGATAGTTGTGCAGGACCCTGTAAAAGTTTCAGTGCAATAAGATGATTAGTTTCTGAGAAAACGGGACATTTCTAGTGAAAACTGAGAAAAGGACGTTTAAAGTTTTCATATGAAATTCCTTACCTTTATTGTTACATGATGTTATTAAAAACATCCTGCTCCATATTCTGGGTCATCTTCACCATCAGTTCTATCAAGTAACATCTGCCTTCTGCTTTTCCTTGCCTCTTTGGTCACATCTTTTGCTGAAACCTCAGCTTTTTTCACTCTTCTGATGTCCACTTCGTGAAGACCTTCCACTGTATGTTTCCCCAAAATCTCTCTCAGCTTCTCAAGTACTCTCAGTCTGCCACTACATCCATTATTAAATGTGTCATACGTTCCTAACTGTAGGGTCTTCATCCCAACAAATACACTTTTTGGTATGCGAGTCCAGAGAAGATTATTGAAAGATTCGTTGGCGTTTTGTGTTTTCCCATGCAAACACCTTTTCAACATATCTGGATGGGCCAGATCTGTAAATATAGGCTTCAGAGCCTCCGTTACTGCTTGAGGAACGCTGTTTTTAATGCTTAAAATCTGCCAGAGATCCTTCAGCGTCAGATTTTCTATATTTACATCATGTCCCAGGAGGAGGAGGACACAAACAATGTTTGGGGTTGTTATCAGTTGAAATTTTATGATAGTAGAGAGCCCACACAGCTCTCACCATCTTGTACAAATCACTGGTGTTGTCCCTGATAGTTTTGCCATAATAATCGTTACACTGATCTATCACCTTGTCAGTCAGTCTGCCAGGACCTTTCATTGTTTTACCATCTGATAGCTCTGCGTTGCCAAGTTTTATTTTCAACTGTCTGAGACATGCACCCATTCTCTTTTTCACATGGCCTACACACTCTAGTTTAGTTATGGGCACACTGTAAGGTTTGTTGTCCACTACTGCTTTAAAAGACTTAGTGTCTCCATCTCCCAAGAACTGAATGTACCTAACTCCCCTTTCTTCCTCAGATCGCTGCAAAATATTTACTGCAGCAGCCACTTCCATCCCACCACTTGTTCCCTCATAATTTATTTCCACAGTTTGGCTTATGGACTTCTAATCTCTCTCTCTATCCACGCCAGCACAAGTGCATCCTTGACAATATTTTGTCAAAATCTCAAGATCCAGAACTTTTCCTGTGTCAACACTTGTTGCCGTTGCAACTCCATTCTTAGATTTGTGTCCTTGTCTCTGCCAGGAACCATCAAAGGCGATACTGATATCAGTGCTACCATCATTTGCTTCCACTGCTTCTTTTGTTGCAGATATGGAATCCGTAGCCACTTCCTTGCACAATCATCAATGTCATTTGTGTAGTGTTCATACTCTGTAGGAGGACCTGTCAAATTCATGATGCTGCACAACATGTTCCCAGCTGCCTGACCCTTCCCAATGCACCTCAGTCGATATACAAATCTTACGTTATTAGTATGCAAGTTGTTTTGGCACTTGCTTGATGTGCAAAACGATTTAGAGAATTCTCAGGCAGGAAATACGTAAATGACAAACAATTCCTTTCCTATCTGATTCATCTTCAGACAGTGTTATTGCACCACTACAAAGAGAACAACTTACTGCTTCACTTAGAACACGAGCCAAAATCCCAAAATCCACAAATATATTGGTATCCATGACATTTTCTACACTGAGCTCTTCATAAACTCTAAAGTCAACTTTCCTTTTTGAAGCACTGGGGGGAGAGGGTGTAGGCACTGCACTTCTCTTGTCACTGATGTCGCTTGAAGTTCCTTGTGATATACTCAAACAAGCTTCATCACCTACACATTTTCGATAAAACCTGTTACCTTTGTATCTTCGCTTCTTGAATATTCTGCGATGTTTTGTCATTTTTCTTCTGCAAAATGCTGACAATGTCTGCTTGCTGAGCGAACTTAAACCCACTAAACAGAAAGTTATTCACGAAACACTTCGCTCCATTCAAACCAAGAGCTACGGAAACAATACACTGTGTAGAGCAGACTGTCAATTACAAAACAACAAAACCACAGCCGTCTATAGAGAATAGTTTCGGAAACATGACCGTTCAAATGAGTCAAGGTAAGTCACGAGGAGGAAAACTGGCAATGCAGATGTACAGTAAAGGAGGATAACACCAACAATATAATATTTAAACCAAACAAATAACATATCAGAATGTTCAGGAGATTCCGTCTATTTTAATGAAACAAAAAATAAAAATCAATTTTTTTTCCGTATTTTGCCCCGTGTCTCCCCTTAACAGCTCAGGTATCAAAGTTGCTTCCAAGAATAGCATACGGGAAAATGGAAAAGAAAACTGAGAATGTGTTAACTGACGATCAGTTTGGCTTTAGGGAGGGTAAAGGCACCAGAGATGAAGTTATGGCGTTGCTGTTGGTAGTGGAACCAACACCAAGTTGAAAGTAAAGACACTTTCATAGGAGTTGTCGATCTGGAGAAAGCGTTCGACAATGTAAAATCGTGCAAGACGTTCTAAATTGGGGGGGGGGGGGGGGGGGGGGGAAGGGGTAAGCCGTAGGGAAAGATTGGTGGTATACAATATGTACAAGAGCCTAGAGGGAATAATAAAATTGGAAAACCAAGAACGAAATGCTCAGATTAAAAAGGTTGTAAAACAGGGATGCAATCTTTCCCCCTTACTGTTCCATGTGTGCATCGACGAAGCAACTACGGAAATAAAAGGAAGGTTGAAAGTGGAATTCAAATTCAACGTGAAATGATACGATTCGCTGATGACATTGCTATCCTGAGTGAAAGTGAAGAAGAAATGCAGGATATGCTAAAAGGAATAAACAATCTAATGAGTACAGAATATAGACTGAGAGTAAATCGAAGAAAGCCGAAAGTAATGAAGAGTAACAGAAACAAGAACAGCGAGAAACTTAACGTCAGGACTGATGATCACAAAGTAGATGAAGTTCAGGAATTCAGCTGCCTAGGCAGCAAAATAACCAATCATGGACAGAACATGGAGGACAGCAAAACACTGGCAAAAAGGGCCTTCCTGGCCAATAGAAGTCCACTAGTATTAAACATAGGCCGCTGTTTGTGGAAGACATTTGTGAGAATGTATACTCTGAGCACAGTATTGAATGGAAGTGAAAGATGGACAGTTGGAAAACCGGAACAGAAGAGAATCGAAACATTTGAGATGTTGTGTTACCGAAGAATACTGAAAATTACACACCAATGGCACGAGCTGATCTCCTTCATCTTCTTGGTCAGCTTCCACCCCCTTATTTGCTGGTTGGGGACTTCAATGCCCACCACCCGCTTTGGGGATCTCCACATCCTTGTCCGCGTGGCTCACTATTGCTAGACGTCTTCCACCAAGCGGATCTTGTTTGCCTCAACAATGGGGACCCTACATATTTGTCTGCCTCCACGACAAATTTCTCTCATTTGGACCTTTCGGTCGGTACTGTTCCGCTAGCACGGCGCTTCGAATGGTTCTCCCTTGATGATACATACTCGAGTGACCACTTTCCATGTGTCAGACTGCAGCCTCAATTGCCATATACGCGCCCGCAACGCTGGAAGGTTGCCCAAGCCGATTGGACACTTTTTTCGGCTCTAACGACATTCGATGACCGTCACTTTCCTAGCGTCGACGATGAGGTCACAGGCGTTATTCTTAGCGCTGCGGAACGTTCAATACCACGCACCTCCGAATTGCCCCGGCGCCCCCCAGTTCCTTGGTGGAAGGCATGTCGTGACGCAATACGTGAGCGGCGACGTGCTCTTCGCGTTTTCCGCCACCATCCCACTTTGGCCAACTGTATCCGCTATAAGCAGTTCCGTGCGCGAAGCCGTCGGAGGCAATCTGGAGCTTCTTCACTAGCTCATTTAACACCTTCACTCCCTCCTTGGAAGTTTGGAGTCGGATTCGGCGGTTATCTGGCGCGCCTAGTTTCTCCCCGGTCTCTGGGCTCACTGTCGCGCATGATACGTTAGTGGACCCCGTCGCAATTTCTAACTCTTGGGTCAACACTTTGCTGAGATTTCGAGCTCTTCAAATTACCCACCAGCGTTTCTCCCGAAGAAACGTGCAGCGGAAGTGCAACCTCTTGCTTTCTCCTCTCAAAATCGCGAAAGCTATAATACTGTTTTCTCCATGCGGGAACTCCAACATGCGCTCTCTTCTTCTCGCTCCTCCGCCCCAGGACCGGATGGTATCCACATCCAAATGTTGCTGCATTTATCAAACCATAGTCTGCGTTACCTCCTTCGCCTTTATAATCGAATTTGGACCGACAGTACTTTTCCCAGAGGGTGGCGGGAAGCTATCGTCGTTCCTGTTCCGAAACCTGGAAAGGACAATCATCTCCCCTTTAGCTATCGCCTCATTTCTCTCACGAGTAGTGTATGTAAGGTTTTGGAGCGTATGGTGAATTGCTGTTTAGCTTCGTGGCTGGAGTCCTGCAGTCTTTTAACACCTGCCCAATGCGGTTTCCGAAAGCACCGTTCTGCAGTTGACCATCTTGTTGCTCTCTCCACTTATATCATGAACAATTTTCTCCGGAAACGCCAAACAGTAGCAATATTTTTTGATCCAGAGAGAGCATACGATACCTGTTGGAGGACAGGATCCTCCGCACACTGTTCTCTTGGGGCTTTCGAGGTCGGCTCCCCCTTTTTCTTCGCGAATTTATGGCAGAGCGCACATTTAGAGTGCGGGTGAACTCTACTCTCTCACGTACTTTCACCCAAGAAAACGGGGTACCGCAGGGCTCCGTGCTGAGTGTTATTCTGTTTGCCATTGCCATAAATCCCATTATGGACTGTCTCCTTCCAGATGTCTCAGGCTCCCTCTTTGTGGGCGATTTTGCGATCTACTACAGCTCTCAACGGACCAGTCTTCTTGAACGACGTCTTCAAGGGTGCCTCGATCGACTCCACTCTTGGAGCATCGAAACCGGCTTCTCCCAGTAAGACCGTTTGTGTTAATTTTTGGAGTCGTACAGAGTTTCTTCCACCTTCCTTACATATAGGACCTGTCAACCTTTCGTTTTCGGGCGTCGCTAAATTCTTGGGTCTTATATTTGACAGAAAACTGAGCTGGTCCTCCCGCATTTCCTATCTTTCGGCTCGCTGTCTGCGATCCCTCAACACCCTCCGTGTCCTGAGTGGTACTTCCTGGGGAGCGGACCGAGTGGTCCTTCTCCGCCTTTATTGCGCCTTAGTGCTCTCGAAATTGGACTATGGAAGCATAATTTACTCCTCTGCTCAGCCGTCTATTCTTCGGCGTCTCGACTCTATCCACCACCGTGGATTACATTTAGTGTCTGGAGCTTTTTACACCAGCCCTGTGGAAAGCCTTTATACTGAGACTGCTGAACCTCCGCTGTCCAATCGGCGAGCAGTCCTTCTGAGTCGTTATGCTAGCCATCTGTCTTCCATGCCTGCTAATCCGGCCCATGACATTTTTTCGACGCCTCCTTGGATGTAGGGTATGCTGGCCGCCCTTCCTCCCTATTACCACCGGGAGTCCGCTTCCGTCAACTGCTCCATTCTCTCTCCTTCCGCTTTCCTAAAACCTTCTTGACAACTTGGGGTACAGCACCGCCTTGGCTCTGTCCCCGGTCCTGCCTGCTCCTTGACCTTTGTCAATTTCCCAAGGATGGTACTCCTTCACTTGTTTATCGTCGGCCATTTGCTGCTCTATGTACACAAATGAAGGAAGCCACATTTATTTACACTGATGGCTCGAAAACATCGTTAGGTGTAGGGAGTGCCTATATTGTTGGCGACACCCCAAATCGATTTCGGCTTCCCGACCAGTGTTCGGTTCATACTGCGGAGCTTTACGCTGTTCTCCAGGCTGTCCAATACATCCGTCGCCATCAGCCGATACAGTATGTTATCTGTTCAGATTCTCTCAGCTCTCTCCTCAGTCTCCAATTTCTGTACCCTGTCCACCCTCTGGTCCACCGGATTCAGGACTGTCTCCACTTGCTCCACTTGGTGGGCGTCTCTGTGGCGTTCCTCTGGATCCCAGGACACGTTGGTATCTGTGGAAATGAGGCGGCCGATATAGCGTCCAAGGCTGCAGTCTCTCTTCTGCAGCCAGCTATTCGCACGATTCCATTCGCCGATCTACGGAGTGTTTTATGTCGTCGTGTTACTCTCTTATGGCACGCACATTGGTCGACACTTCCCAATAATAAATTGCGGGACGTTAAAGCTCTTCCCTGTGCTTGGACCTCTTCCTCCCGAACGCGTCGTCGTGAGGAGGTAATTTTAACTAAACCCCGGATACGGCACTGTCTTTTTAGTCATCGACATCCTTTAAGCGGTGGTCCTCCCACACTCTGTCCCCACTGCTCTCAGCTGTGGACGGTAAGACACCTTTTACTTGAGTGCCTCTATTTTACTCCGTTACCAGTCCGTCTACAGCTGTCGCCTGATATATCTTCCATTTTAGCAGATGACACGCGCTCAGCCGATCGCGTTCTCGAGTTTATTAGTGCCAGTGAGATGACGTCAGTCATTTGAGGCTCTTTTTGGGGACAACCCCCCCCCCCCCCCCCTTATTTAGTGGTTTTTTAAGTTTTCCTTATATTTTTATTTTCTCCAAATTTTTGGGTTTCGTTCCTATTTCTGCCTTTTCCTAAGTCACAGACTGGGCGCTAATGACCGTAGCAGTTTTGCGCCCTAAAACCATAACAAAAATACCTTTAATTGTTTGCCTCAATTAGCTTTCAGTACTGTGACCCATATCGGTTCGGGATGAGACGGCTGTCGATCGGTACTGTTTGGCCTTCCGAGACCTGTTGGAGGTTTTCACTGTGGCAGTCTGTTGTTTGAAACTATCGTGAATAAATGTGTTTAACCACACGGCTTTTTATTTTGTTTTTAATTGTGATACCTACTGAAAGATTAAAAAAGAAAAAAAAATCGTTCAATGTATATATTCTGGAAAGTCATTGTATATAATACTGCTATAATCACGGATCTTATTGCTACTGACAGTAATCCTGTTTAATGTTCTGCAGAAGGAGGTTAGGCGCAGGTGGGCTGAATCAATGCTGAGAGTTCAGCGAGTGTACGCGATCGCTGGCGGGCCGCATTCTGCTTTGAGACAATGCGTCGACGACTGATGGGGTAACTCATTGTTCTCGGGTATTACAGTACAGGCGTCTGAATGCCGCAAGCGCGCTGAGCCGTAATGAAGGGCGAGCCGTTACTCGAGATGAGGGACTGAGGCCATAGCCGACCGTGAAAGTTCGTTTAGAGATGACCTACAAATTTTGTATGATTCCCCTCGAGATTATGAGGCGCTTGAGACGAAGCACTCTCTGTCTGTTGTAAATTATGTTTTGTTCACAAGGCTCTTAGTGGCTCAATCCATTCTTCTTCTCATTTGAGCATGCATCGTTTCCATACTCCTTGAAGGATATTTGTAATGAAAATGTGACACGTTTTAACGAAAAGTTATTAATCTTCTATACAACCACATATCCGCTACCATTAAGCGCAGATAAAAGTACAGAAGTAATTTACACATAGACATAATTTCTTATCAGTTTAAGTATCACCTACTCGAACAGCTTGACGCTCAACGCACTAGGTTGCGAGAGTGGGAGGTGGACTAGACAGATAGAATCCACACGGCCGGCCGGTGTGGCCGACGGTTCTAGGCGCTAGAGTCTGGAACCGCGCAGCCGCTACGGTCGCAGGTTCGAATCCTGCCTCGGGCATGGATGTGTGTGATGTCCCTAGGTTAGTTATGTTTAAGTAGTTCTAAGTTCTAGGGGACTGATGACCTCAGATGTTAAGTCCCATAGTGCTCAGAGCCACTTGAACCACTTGAAATCCACACGGCGAATTAACAATCATGGGTGGATTCCCGTGGTCAGCTTGAATCTAGTACACAGGTGGGTTCCAACGCTCTAGGCTGGCTCTTAATCTCCCCTAGGGAGATGCGATACACAAATAGTGGAACTCATACATCACAAATGAAAGGAAAAACCCTCACTGATTGTGTAGAAGAAAGTATTGTACACTCATGTTCAGAAAAAAACAGAACATCCTGAACAACTAGAGATAGGGCGTTCATATTCACAGAACATGTACATTAGTGTGTTCTGTGGAAGTGATTATCTTTTCGGTCACATCGGTTCAGCATGTGTTCTGTTGCCTAGTAGGCACTGCTTCCGTCATGGGCCCTGATAACTCGTTCCATGCGAGATGGCATCGTCGTGAGTAAGGCGCGAACGGTATCATGTGGTAAAGCCATTCATGCTGCATTCACTTGGATGCAAAGTTCATCTGTGGTCGTTGGCACTAGATCACAGCGCTGAATCTGTCGTTTCACCAGATCCCACATATTTTCGATTGGTGACAAGTCTGGCCATCTGGCGAGACAGAGCAAAAGGCTGACATCCTGCGACGTCAAGAAGGAACACATTCGTGCAGCAACATGCGTTCGTGCATTGTCCTGCTGAAAAATGGCGTCTAGGATGCTGTGCATAAAAGGTATGGCTACGGATCGCGGGATGTCATTCACGTAGGCCACTCTGGTCGCACTGCCCTGAACACTCACCAACTGTGATTTGTGGTTGTACCCAACAGCTCGCCACAAGATAAGGCCTTGAGTTGGCGCTGTACATCTCGTGTGAATCCAGTCGCTGTGATGTCGCTCCCCCTGTCTGCGGAAAGCCAAAATGCGGCCATCGTTTTAACACAAATAGAACCAGGATTCGTCCTAAAATCTATCTGATGCCATTCCTGTCCCCAGTGACATCGCTGCACATGCCAGGCAGTCTAGCATGTTTCTGCAGGTTTGTCAAAGATAGGCGAAGCAGTGGACAAGCGGAGGTAACCCATGCCGTAATAAACGGCGAAGGACTACCACCCCTCATAGCGTACGATGTGTTCCACTGTTGCGCCAGAGATGAGGAGGACGCACATCTGATGAGGTGTCGATCTTCTAGAGGTGGTATGGGTAGTGCGATCCGACCCATCTCTTCTTGTTCTACGGCCTTCCATAAACTATTCTGCACACTCAGTGATTTGACAGTACGGTTCGCGCATGCGTCTGCGAGGCATTCTGCTCATCTGCTCAAGTCACAATGATCCATCAACTTCGGTTTATAGCAACAAATAGAGCCGCAAGCATATTTTACTGGTAGGAGGTGTTGCGCCACGATATCGATGTTGACTTTGAACCCGCGGGCCGACATGGTTAAAATGCTATGACAATGGTGTGCTCTTGGGGAAAATATTCCGGAAGTAAAACAGTCCCCGTTTCGGATCTCCGGGCAGGGACTGCTCTGGTAGATGTCATCAGGAGAAACAATACTGGCATGCTACGGATCTGATCTTCTGGCTGGGACTCTTCTGGAAGATGTCATCGGGAGAAACAATACTGGCATTTAACGGATCGGAGCACTGAAAATTAAATCCCTTGCTCGGGCAGGTAGGTTAGAAAGTTTGAAAGAAAATTGTTCAAATGGCTCTGAGCACTATGGGACTCAACTGCTGTGGTCATCAGTCCCCTAGAACTTAGAACTACTTAAACCTAACTAACCTAAGGACATCACACACATCCATGCCCGAGGCAGGATTCGAACCTGCGACCGTAGCAGTCGCACGTTTCCGGACTGCGCGCCTAGAACCGCGAGACCACCGCGGCCGGCTAGTTTGAAAGAGAAATGGATAGATTCAAGTTAGATAGCGTGGGCATTAGTGAAGTTCGGTGGCAA
The DNA here is from genome assembly GCF_021461395.2 of Schistocerca americana. Classification (NCBI taxonomy): domain Eukaryota; kingdom Metazoa; phylum Arthropoda; class Insecta; order Orthoptera; family Acrididae; genus Schistocerca; species Schistocerca americana. The sequence continues at coordinate 196,621,053 of NC_060122.1, read as the reverse complement.
TAGGAACAGGACTTCTGGTCAGGTAAATACATGGTTATAAATATAAAGTCAAACAGGTGTAACCCGGGAGTAGATTTAATAATGAATAAGGAAATAGGAATGCTGTAAAGCTACTATCCTGAATGCATTTTCATAGCCAAGACAGATACGAAGCCCACGCCTACCATAATAGTATAAGTTTACTTACCAACTAGTTCCGAAGATGATGAGGAGACTAAAGAAACGCATGGTAAAATAAAAGAAATTGTTCAGATAGTTATAGGAGACGAAAATTTAATCGCGGTGGGGAACTGGAATTCGATAGCAGGAAAAGGAAGAGAATGAAAAATCGTAGGTGAATACAGACCGGCGGGAGGGGGAGGGGGGGGGATGAAGCCACCTGATAGAATTTTGCACATAACATAATTTAATCATCGCTAACACTTGGTTTAAGAACCATAAAAGAAGGTTGTACTCGTGGAAGAGACTTGGTGATACCGGGAGTTTCAGACAGATTACATAATGAACATCTTGCTCAGGCGTAGGTCAACAGCATGTACAAATTTTACAAAATGCCAAATATGGTGCTCTATCATAGACAGCAAAGTGTTATGCATTTTTTTAAATTGATTATATATTGGTTAAACAGATGTTTAGGAACCAGATTATAAATTGTAAGATATTTCCAGGGTCAGATGTGGACTATGACCACAATTTCTTAGTTGTGAACTACCGATTAAAACTGAAGAAAGTGAAAAAAGGTACGAAATTGAAGAGATGATACCTGGATAAGTTGAAACAACGAGAGGTTTTGCTGTGCTTAGGGGTAGTATTAGGCAACAACTTAATAGAACAGGGGAAAGGAATACAGTAGAGGATGAATGGGCAGCTTTAAGAGATGTAATGGTGAAGGCAGCAGAGGATCAAAGAGATAAAAAGACGAGGCCTCTTAGGAATCCTTGGATAACAAAAGAGATATCGAATTTAACTGAAGAAAGGAGAAAATTCAAAAATGTTGTAGCCGAAAGGGAACACAAACTTTTACAAAATGAAATTGTTAGAAAGTGCAAAATGGCTGAGAAGGAATGATTAGAGGACAAATGTAAGGAAGTAGAAGCATATTTCACTAGCGGAAAGGTAGCTACTGCCTACAGAAAAATTAAGGAAGCCTTTGGGGAAGAGAGAAGAGGCTGTATGAACACAAACTTTTACAAAATGAGATTGTTAGAAAGCGCAAAATGGCTAAGAAGGAATGGTTAGAGGACAAATGTAAGGATGTAGAAGCATATTTCACTAGCGGAAAGATAGCTACTGCCTACAGAAAAATTAAGAAGGCCTTCTGGGAAGAGAGAAGAAGCTGTATGAATATCAAGAGCTCAGATACAGAATCAGTCATAACCAAAGAAGGAAAAGGTGAAATGTGGAAGGAGTATATAGAGGGTCTATACAAGGGACTCAAATTTGAATGCAGTATTATAGAAAGGGAAGAGGAGGTAGATGAAGATGAGGTGGAGGATATGATACTGTGAGAATAATTTGACAGAAATCTGAAAGATCTACGTCGAAGCAAGGCTCCGGGAGTATATTCCGTCAAAACTACTGGTAGCCCTGGGAGAGCCATCCATGACAAAACTCTTCCACCTGGTGTGCTACATGTATGAGACAGGTGAAATATCCTCAGACTTCAAGAAGAATGTAGTAATGCCATACCAAAAAAAGCAATTGCCGACAGGTGTAAATATTACTGAACTCTCAGTTCGATGAGTCACGGTTGCGAAATGCTGACACGAATTCATTACAGAAGAATGGGAAAACTGGGAAAAGCGGTTTGGATTCCGGAAAAGTGTAGGAACACTCCGGGCAATACTGACCTGGCGACTTATCTAATATTTTTGTGAACGTAGAGAAAGTTTTGACATTGTCGACTGGAATACTTTCTCTCAAATACTGAACGTAGCAGTTGTAAAACACAGGTAGCGTAAGGCTATTTTCAACTTGTGCAGAAACCGGAAAACAGTTACACGAGTCGAGGGGCATGAGAGGAAAACGGTGCTTGAGAAGGGAGTGACACAGTATTGTAGCATACCACCTATGTTATTCAATATGTACACTGAACAAGCAATGAAGAAAACCAAAGAGAAATTTGGAGTAGAAATTGAAGTTCAAGGAGAAGAAATAAAAACTTTAAGGTTTGCCGATAACTTTGTAATTCTGTGTGGACAGCAAAGGACTTGGAAGGGCAGATGAACTGAATGGGCAGTGTCTTGAAAGGAGAATATAAGATGAGCATCAACGCAAGCAAAACAAGGACAATGGAATGTAGTCGAATTAAATTAGTTGATGCTAAGGTATTTAGATAAGGAAACGAGACAAATTAATAGATGAGTTTTACTGTTTGGCAGCAAGTTAACTATTGATGGCCGAAGTAGAGAAGATATAAATTGTAGACTGGCAGTGGCAAGAAAAGCATTTCAGAGGAAGAGGAATTTGTTAACGCTGAATATAGATTTAAGTGTTAGGAAGTCTCGTCTGAAGGTATTTGCCTGAGTGTAGCGACGTACAGAAGTGAAACGTAGACGATAAACAGTTTAGATAAAAAGAGAACAGAAGCTTTCGGAATGTGATGCTACAGAAAATGCTAAAGATAAGATGGATCCATCACGTAACTAACGTGGAGCTTCTGAATAGAATTGTGGAGACACGGAATTTGCACCCAAACATGAATAAAAGAAGGGATCAGATAATAGGGAATATTCTGAGACATCAAGTTATATCAGTTTTGTATTTGAGGGAAGTGTGTGTGGTAAAAATCGTAGAGGGAGACCAAGGGATGAACACAACAAGCAGATTCAGGAAGATGTAGGTTGCAGTAGTTATTCGAAGATGATGAAGCTCGCACAGGACAGAGTAGCTGGAGAGCTGCATGAAACCAGTCTTCGGACTGAACACCATAACAACAACAACAACAGCGACAGCAGGAAAGAACAATGCGTCTTAATTATATTTATGATTGGATGCAATTCACACAAATAATACAAACCACAAATGTTCACCGGGATAGCCGTGAGTGCTAAAGCACCATTGCAGTGACGATGAGATGCACCGGCCCCCCTTTTGGATTAATGACGACGGTATAAGTGCGTGAAAATTGGGACCCGAGCTGAGGGAATTCTACAGCTCCTAGCAGCTGAAAAGATAGGTGCAGAAATGGTTTCAGAAGCGAGTAAGCGAAAAACACGCAGGTTGAAACAGTTCAAAGAAGAAACACAGGAAGAAACTAAGAAATACATGCAAGAACAAGAGGGGCAATTAACAGAATACGAGGCAAAGAAGATGGGTTCGAAAAAGGACAGAACTGCACAAACTGAAGCCGAAACAAAAGTAAAGTCTTCAAAAATCTAAAAAATCTGTAAAATCAACGAAAGGAAAAATTAGTAGACAGGATTTTGGAATTGGGGTACGATATGACGCCGCAAGTCAATAAGAACTTCAGAGCGGCATAGTAGGCTCTGTATTTGATGGAAGTAGGTTTCAAAATTTGTCTTTAAAATTATGAGAGGTGTGTGGGAGTGATAGATGTGGGATAAAGCAGTGAAACTCTTGACCTCTACTATGTAAATAAACTTACAGCTATTGTGTTCATCATCATTCTAAGTTGTATGAAATTATATTGTATATTAGTTGACACTGAAAGTGAACTTGTGTGTGTGTGCGTGTGTGTGTGTGTATGTGTGTGTGTGTGTGTTTGTGTCTGTGTTTGACGAGGTGTGATGCTGTAAAACTGCATAACAAATGAAGGAAAATCATTGTAAGGTTTCATAGTTTACAGCAAGGTATCACGTTGGACTAAACAAGATATATATAAACTGAAAAAAAAGAAATAGTCGGTATGCCCGCCGGCCTTGATGTGGTTCAGTGCGCTTTCTTACACCCAAAGTTACGCCTCAGTTATACGATTCGCTAACGTATAGAAATTTTTCGTTCACTTTCATATGACTAACACTGCAGGTAATACTACAGATCAGACAGTGATTGAGCGCTTTTTCCTGGCTCGAACGTCGCCGGTCAGGCTACAAGACCAATCACTCGGCAATGGCCTCACTCAAGTAAATGCAAAGTACTGTGAAATGTTCTCCTGTTTTAGGCGGGTAGTGTCGTCCAAAAGGTGCGGCATTTGGGTAAACTGACTTGTTGGCACTTCAAGATGTCATGTTGACTGTCTTCCAGTGGTCGCAGCCGTCTATCATCTACTGTCGTCCTCAGACCTATTTTGCACGGACGCAGCTCCGCTACCGAAGTAGTTATGGGAAAGTGCGCTGCCAGGACCCCGTGGCTGCTGTAGTAGAGATGCTCTTATGACATCTGGTCCAATTCTTCAGTAAGCGTGGCGTCAATAGGTCTTGCCAGAGAGCGCCGATGAGATTTGAGGACGCTCGAGGCTGTGTCCGAGGCCTCAGTTTGAAACCAGTGTACACTCCTGGAAATTGAAATAAGAACACCGTGAATTCATTGTCCCAGGAAGTGGAAACTTTATTGACACATTCCTGGGGTCAGATACATCACATGATCACACTGACAGAACCACAGGCACATAGACACAGGCAACAGAGCATGCACAATGTCGGCACTAGTACAGTGCATCCACCTTTCGCAACAATGCAGGCTGCTATTCTCCCATGGAGACGATCGTAGAGATGCTGGATGTAGTCCTGTGGAACGGCTTGCCATGCCATTTCCACCTGGCGCCTCAGTTGGACCAGCGTTCGTGCTAGACGTGCAAACCGCGTGAGACGACGCTTCATCCAGTCCCAAACATGCTCAATGGGGGACAGATCCGGAGATCTTGCTGGCCAGGGTAGTTGACTTACACCTTCTAGAGCACGTTGGGTGGCACGGGATACATGCGGACGTGCATTGTCCTGTTGGAACAGCAAGTTCCCTTGCCGGTCTAGGAATGGTAGAACGATGGGTTCGATAACGGTTTGGATGTACCGTGCACTATTCAGTGTCCCCTCGACGATCACCAGTGGTGTACGGCCAGTGTAGGAGATCGCTCCCCACACCATGATGCCGGGTGTTGGCCCTGTGTGCCTCGGTCGTATGCAGTCCTGATTGTGGCGCTCACCTGCACGGCGCTAAACATGCATACGACCATCATTGGCACCAAGGCAGAAGCGACTCTCATCGCTGAAGACGACACGTCTCCATTCGTCCCTCCATTCACGCCTGTCGCGACACCACTGGAGGCGGGCTGCACGATGTTGGGGCGTTAGCGGAAGACGGCCTAACGGTGTGCGGGACCGTAGCCCAGCTTCATGGAGACGGTTGCGAATGGTCCTCGCCGATACCCCAGGAGCAACAGTGTCCCTAATTTGCTGGGAAGTGGCGGTGCGGTCCCCTACGGCACTGCATAGGATCCTACGGTCTTGGCGTGCATCCGTGCGTCGCTGCGGTCCGGTCCCAGGTCGACGGGCACGTGCACCTTCCGCCGACCACTGGCGACAACATCTATGTACTGTGGAGACCTCACGCCCCACGTGTTGAGCAATTCGGCGGTACGTCCACCCGGCCTCCCGCATGCCCACTATACGCCCTCGCTCAAAGTCCGTCAACTGCACATACGGTTCACGTCCACGCTGTCGCGGCATGCTACCAGTGTTAAAGACTGCGATGGAGCTCCGTATGCCACGGCAAACTGGCTGACACTGACGGCGGCGGTGCACAAATGCTGCGCAGCTAGCGCCATTCGACGGCCAACACCGCGGTTCCTGGTGTGTCCGCTGTGCCGTGCGTGTGATCATTGCTTGTACAGCCCTCTCGCAGTGTCCGGAGCAAGTATGGTGGGTCTGATACACCGGTGTCAATGTGTTCTTTTTTCCATTTCCAGGAGTGTATTTACTTATTCATCACTAGCTGCTATGCCGGCTTTGCTCTGGACGTTTAATATCTGCCTTGTTGATTTTTACAATAAAAATAACTGTGAAACACGAACTAAAGTATCTTCTGGGGTATATGTCATATGTAACAACGGCAACTAACCAATAAATAAAAGTATGCAATCATGATTCTTCCAACTTCATGAGCTTTCGCAGACGTCTAATGGTGTTATATCCAAGACAGTTTTTGCCGCTGTAATTTATTCTCGCGATATGAATTACATTCAATTTTCCATGATATATTTAGTGTTTCAGGCGTTTAATTTTTCATTAATTTTCTTCATTGTTTCGTATGAATGTACAAATTTCACATAAAGAGGCCAAGAACGTTGAAATAAATTGATCAAATATGTTTTAGAGATGTTTAGCGGAGTGTGCGCTGATATGAAACTTTCTGGCAAATTAAAACTGTGTGCCGGACCGAGACTCGAACTTGGGACCTTTGCCTTTCGCGGGCAAGTGCTCTACCATCTTTTTTTTAAATCTGATTTTGTTCTATATTGTTTGTTGAATTTGTTCGTGGCGGACGTCCGATGACACTCGTTCAGGTGGTTCGTTGATCCGTTTACTCAGTTTTTTTGTTACAGAGGGAAGCTAAACCCTCTGACCGAACGTAACAGACGCAATTTCACAGGTCAGACCAACTGAGCTACCCAAGCACGACTCACACCCCGTCCTCACTGCTTTATTTCTGCCAGTACCTCTTCTCCTACTTTCCAAACTTTACAGAAACTCTACCGCTAACCTTGCAGAACTAGAGTACCCTGAGTACAATCAAGAAAAAACCTTCGACTGTTTTGATGCGAAAACTACCGATCGCCGCAGAATATCCTCATTGTTTCGAAATTAAATTGATCATGAAAGTCATCTTGCTTGGTAATTAATTTTTGTTTTTGTTTTTTCTGTAGATGGATTAAACTTACCAGGTAGGTGAAATGGGATTCGATGGAGGGAACTTGATGTTTTTTTTTTCTGGAAACACTATTGAGAAATGGCATCTGAAGCTGACCACAGAGGGACTCTACTGCCCGCAACATACATTTCGCGTAATGACCATGCTATTAAAAACGCGATCGTCACGATGCATGAAAAACGGTCTTGAGTCTACAGGTATACACAGGAGCCGCTGATATTGTTATGCTTTCTGGTAGAAATGCTGTCCCCGATTTGGAATCAAGTCTTTTCATTGAACCACTTACTTGTGATGGATCCTGTAGAGACGTGGTTCAAATGGCTCTGAGCACTATGGGACTTAACATCTGAGGTCATCAGTCCCCAAGATCTCAGAACTACTTAAACTTAGCCAGTTCCTTCTAAGGCCGTCCATTATTGTGGAAATGTTCCCTGTGCAGGGTTTTGCGTACGACCTAGCGTCCCATAAATTTTCGATGGGATTCATGGGAGCGATCTTGATAATCAAATCATTCCCTCGAATTGTGCAAACTTCAGATCAATTGCGAACAGTTGTGAGATGGCACATTGTCAACGATAAATATTCTGTCATTGTTTGGGAACATGAAATCCACGAATCCAATGGTCTCCAAGTAGCCAGTCAATGATCGCCTCAGCTGGACCAGACGACCCATTACATTTCATGTAAACACAGCCCACACAATTATGGATACTCTATTAGCTCTCATAGTGCCATGTTGACTACTTGAGTCTATGGCGTCGGGGGTTCTGCGCCACGTTCGAACTCTACCATCAGCTCTTATCAACTGAAATCGATACTCAACAGGCCACGGTTTCTCAGTCGTCTAGGGTCCAGCCGATATAGTCAAGAGCCTAGGAGAGGTGCAGCAATCCATGTCGTGCTATTAGCAAAGACACATACGTCGGTCGTCTGCTGTGATATCCCACTAACGTGAAATTTCGCCGCGCTGTCCTGACATGTTCGTCGTCCTCCCACTATGATTTCCACGGTCATCTCACGCAGAGTTGCCTGTCTGTTAGCAATGACAACTCTACGCAATTATCGCTGCTCTCGGTTGTTTAGTGAAGGCCGTCGACCCTTGCGTTGTCCCTGGTGAGAGGTAATGCCTGAAATGTGGTATTCTCGGCACGCTCTTGACGCTGTGACCCTCGGAATATTGAATTCCCAAACGATTTCCTATATGGAATACCCTATGTGTGTAGTTCCAACTACCATTCCGAGTTCAGAATCTGTTAATTCCCGTCGTGCTGCCGTAATCACGTCGGTAAACTTTTCAGATGTATCACCTGAGTGCAAATGACAGGTCAGCTAATGCACTTATAACTTGTGTACGAGATGCAAACGCCATCTGTGTATGTGCATATTGCTGTCCAATGACTTTTGTCATCTAAGTGTATTTACATGTAATTTAGTATCTTACAATTAAGATGGGTCGCAAGGGACATTCTAACAACGAAAAGCGCGGTTCCCCCCCCCCCCCCCCTCACCCCTTGCAGGTTCGAGTCCTCCCTCGGGGCATGGATGTGTGTGTCGTCATTAGCGTAAGTTAGTTTAAGTTAGATTAAGTAGTGTGTAGGCTTAGGGACCGATGACCTCAGCAAAAAAAAAAAAGAAAGATGGTTCAAATGGCTCTAAGCACTATGGGACTTAACATCAGAGGACATCAGTCCCCTAGACTTAGAACTATTAAACCTAACAATCTAAGGGCATCACACACTTCCATGCCCGAGGCAGGATTCGAACCTGCGACCGTAGCAGCAGGGCGGTTCCGGACTGAAGCGCCTAGAAGCGCTCGGCCACAGCGGCCGGATGACCTCAGCAGTTTGGTCCCATAAGACCTTACCACAAATTTCCAAATTTCCAAACAAAGACTCAAAATTTATAAAATAAAATATCCAGATCACCAAAGGCCCGACAGAGCTGTCACTGTCAGTGACTCGCCAACTCCATCGGAGCAGCATCAAGCATTGATATGGACAGCCAGAAGCTAGCAACAAGTGAGAGACTCTTTCAGAATAATCAAACGTCAGAAAAGCCAAAAAATCAAACTACTGGAAAGAATCCTTTTTATACGTAGAATGTAATATCTAGAATTTCTTGCCCTTCTCGAGGAACTTAATGGTCATGCTACTTTGTACATCGAAAGTAGCCTGAGGTAGAAAGTTGATATATTTAAAGAAAAAACACTTCCACTAAAGCTGTTTTTAGGTGTGGGGAGTGGAGCGGTGGGGAAGGGGCCCTTGTGGAACTTGGCCCAATGTAATTGGAGCAAACTTAGAATCTCAAGTAATTTTCTGATAAGCACTTTTGACCAGTTTGGTTACACATCCGGTCATATCATATGGAGTCATACACACTTTTTGTCATTATTTTAGTGGAAGACGCCTTCCTCCAAGAGACTTCACTGGGCGAAAACTTGCAAGATGGTAGTGAAACACTGGGTCGCATTTGATAAGGGATATCAACCACAAGATTTGTCTCAAACCTGTGAATGTGGTGATAAAACTTTGGTAGCCATTGTCGGTAAAGTAAGTGGGAAATGTCATGATTTGCGCATAATCATGTATAAGAAGAATTGGGAGACCAACGAAATGACTAACATTTTTCGTGATATATTCACGAAAAGTACGTTATTGGCGTTCTGCAGGCTTATGGTACTGATTAGAATTTATATTTCGTGGGAAGTTGCAATTTTTTTCCTATCGAGATGATTCAACTATGTTTTCATGAGACTTAGTTTTACCCCTTCAAAAAAACGGCTACATCCCGCTCTCCATCGATTCCGAAAAGCGTCAGCATACTAGCCGGGGGCACACTTGTAAGTAATTCCTGTGAAAGAAGTTAGACTATTGCGCTACCGTATAGGAAAAAAACGATATCAAAGATCACGATGGATCAGATTTTGACTCAGATGAATCGCTAGAACCCTAAAAAATTATACATATCAAGTCTGCATCCAAATCCTTTTCCAAAAATCGAATAGCTGATGACTCCGACCTGTCGCAGACGTACTAGAGGAGGACGTCTGCTGCCACTGTTCGACGACCAAATGGCATAAGGCCTACGTTCCGATCACAGTAAGAATCAGCGAGCGTTGGGCGAACTGGCACGCCTTGCATTACCTTTTACTTTTTATCAAGAAAATGGCTCCATTCAAAATAAAATTCCTGTTAACAAGGGGGAGTGTGTGTTGCCAAGAACTTGATCCCACATGCAGATTATTAGTCTCTCTCTGTTTTCAACATGTGAGTGCCGCTCCAGTTAGCAGCAATATGTTCCGCGCTTTCTTATCCTCATTGTGAAAGATTACGTAGCTGTAAGTTGCTGCAACAACAGATAACATACGCTGCTACACTGAGGATGATGATCGTCGTACGTGTCATTTACCGGTTATGGCTAAACCATTGCAGAATACGATATTTGCCTTTTCCCGTGTGCATAATAAGACTCAGTTTCAGTGTTGACGTTGACTTCACCCCTTGCAGTCATTAATCTTGTGCTGATGTCAATGAAGTGTCAATACGACGCATGGATTAACTAACGAAGAACGCAGTTTCTAAATGCTGCGTCGGACTACAGAATCACAGCCAGAGGATTGCACTAGCGAGCTAAAGCATTATAAAATGTCAACGGGAGTTCACTACCCCGCTCCTCAAACCACTGCACCACTGTCGTGGCTTTGTGGCTCGGACAGTTGAGGATGTCATTGCGGTGGGAGTAAATATCAATAGTGTAGTTATAGATAGTCGGCAATAATGTTCCAGATAACTATCATGATGTATTCGATTGCTATCACAAGGCCCGTGGAAGCTCGGGCGTCACCAGGAAGCCTATCTAGCGTATGACGCGACTTCTTCAGCCTATAAGAAGGTAATGCAAAATAAGAAAATAATGCCAGTATTATTATAAGTAATTTTTTCGAGTCTGATAATATTTTATGACAAATGTTCTAAATGTTTCCCGTTAATATCAGAGAAAGAATACTACATTTCAATACGTTCCATGAAAGCAAGGAAAATCAAGTGTATTATATATACACAAGAACCATGTTGCTCGCCCCGGTTTGTTCTCTGTTTTTCGCCTGTTTCTTCTTTCTCACCTTTAGGTCCATGTATGTATAACTCGCTGTCTGTACTTTAAGGTTACAATGTATTGTTAATTGAAAGTACCTTATGTTTCCTTTTAAAAATACTTCTCCCTCTAGGTGAAATTTATTTAATGATAATAATAATCTTGCTGTCGATTGCCCATCTGGCTTCTACTATTTCGGTCGCGCTGAGTCCGCCATTACGTGTACTACAAAATATTACAGTGTTTGCGAGCTTGACTCTCAAAGGAAGGTAATTCTAAATGCTTTTATGAATTTCTACAGTCAGTTTCCAATATTAAAGTTACTTAATGATTTTGGTTACATAACTTATTCAGAGATTTAACACCGCAAGGCATAGGTGACGCTTAACCTCTGGTTTAAAATATTTTCAGTTAATTCAAATAATTAAAAGTCAACTCAATTCTTAAAGAGATAAAGTTAAAGAAATTCTTTGCAATCATTTTAATATACGCAGGTTTTTATACCATTCTTTCTTTCTGTGTAACATAAGATTAATTTGGTGGGAAAAGAAAACATTTCATGCTCTATATTATCGCTGGGTTAGTTGCAGGTTACGTAACGTTGTTATTCATTGAAAAAGAGCGTTATATTTCCATTAATAATAAATAACTTTTCGCCTGCCTATTGAGATTGTCACGCTACGTATATATAAGATGCATTTACTCGTGGTCAAAATATATGTAGCGTTCCAAAAACAGTATTCAGAATTTAAACTGTTACGTTTCATTAGCATCGCTGTAGGTTGTGACTGACGCCTGCACGCGTATTTCAAACCTCACGTAGCAGTCTGCACTGACTTGTACGGAATAACTAAATTAATTCAACACCACAACAATGACACAGAAAGGAGGTTGTAGTACATAGCCCACCTGAATGTCCCTATATTATAATACTACCCTCAACGACTTGCGTCAGTGGAACAGTGCATGTTTCGAACAGAAGTTGACCTGGATGACGGGGTGTTCGGATAGGATCATCGGGCTATGATAACAAGAAACATGATTCATCTGAACATGCGACAAGTTTACACTAATAAAAATTCTATTCTCAATGATCCTGTGTCCAATGAAGTCGCAACTGACGACGTCATTACGTCATCATGGAAACACGGAGCCCCATGTCCAACAAACTGCCCTGACCGGAGTGCTACGAAACACTTTGTCCAGCGCCAGTAATGGCATTGTACTATTTCCGCATGTGGCACAGACAGCGGCATATATTGTTCAGAGAGCTGTTCAGGATGAGGCATGGACGTCCAACACCTTTGTGACCGTGTGGACCTACTGACGGTATCTTTGTCCTTCAATGAACTTCCATACATACTTATCACAGCAGTACACCAAATTCCGACCAGTTTCACTGTTTCAAAGATGCCACCCTTTCTAAAAGTTCCTTGTTTTTGTTCTGGCCCTCAGCATGAAGACTGGTTTCATGCAGCTCTCCATGTTACTCTATCCTGGACAGGCCTCTTCATCTCCGAATAAGTACTACAAAGTACGAGGGTTGTCCAGAAAGTGAGTACCGATCGGTCGCGAAATGGAAACCACAGTGAAAACCAGAAACGATTTATTTGCAACAGTTAGGTGCACCTTCCACCTACTTCTTTACATATTCGCTGCTCCAGCTTCGTGTTTTGTTGTAGTGTTGTATCAACTTTCCAATGTCCTCGTCATAGAAATCAGCCGTCTGTGCTTTCGACCAGTTATCTGCACTGGTCTGCAGCTCGTCGTCTGTGGGAAAAAATTGTTTTCATATCCAGCGGTTCTTGTGAGCAGAGATGAGACTCAAGGGGAGCCAATTACGGACTGTATTGTGGGTGATCAAACACTTCTCATCGGAAACGCTGCAGGAGCGTCTTTATTGCTCCTGTAGTGTGCGGTCGGGAATTGGCATCAAGAAGGAACTGCTCGTCAGTTGTGTTATGTGGACTGCATGACACAGGCGAAATCTCAAACCAGGCCCTCATACTTGGTGGGAGACGTTATACCCTATGCATCTTTACATGATCAACGTTCACTCAAATCTGGAAAGAGCGACTCGACACTATCTACAGGCATACTAGAGACACTGCCCAACATATTTGTGCGAGGCTTTACCGGATTTCCCGAGTGGTTTCCATTTCGCGACCGATCGGAACTTACTTTCTGAACAACCCCCGTATATCCTTTTGAATCTGTTTACGTTATTCATCTCTTGGTCTCCCTCTAAAAGTTTTACCCCGAACACTTCAGTGCTAAACTGGTGATCTCTTAATGTCACAGAATGTGTCTTGTCAACTGATTCCTTCATCTAGTCAAGTTGTGACACTAATTCCTTTTCTGCGCATTTCTGTTCAGTATCACCTCATTAGTTACGTGAACTGCCCATCTCATCCTTAGCATTATTTTGTAGCAACAAATATTAAAGACTTCTCTTTTCCTCTCTTACAAACTGTTTGTCATCCATGTTTCACTTCCATACAATCCCACACTCCATACAAATACTTTCAGAAAAAGCTTCCTAACACTTAAATCTGTATTTGATGTTAACAAATTCGTTTTCATCAGAAACGCTTTTGTTGCCACTGCCAGTCTACATTTTACATCCTATATACTTCAGCCATCATCATTTACCCTGATGCTCAAATAACAAAGGTCATCTACTACTTCAAGCGCCTCGTTTCGTAATTTATTTCTCTCGACAGTTGTGTTATGTGGGCTGCATGATACAGGCGAAATCTCAAACCAGGCCCTTATACTTGCCGGGAGACGTTATTCCCTATGCATCCTTACATGCTCAATGTTCACTCAAATTTAATTTGACTACATTCCCTTATACTTGTGTTGCTTTGGGGAAGTTGTTTATGGCAGTGGAGTTGCTGCCTGTATCGTCGTTAGGGCGATTCCCCATTCGTTTCTGCTTCTCTTAAATGCATCCCTTAAAGCATCACTATAGATCTAAATATGCCTCTATATCGTTTACGAAGCGTGCCTGACACCAAACGTCAGATTGTGCTATGAGGCGTGGACGTCCAACAACTTGTCACAGACCCGTGGTCATTCGACCAAGTTCCACACGTACTTAACAAAAAAAAAAGTTCAAATGGCTCTGAGCACTATGGGACTCAACATCTGAGGTAATCAGTCACCTAGAACGTAGAACTCTTTAAACGTAACTAACCTAAGGACATCACACACAACCATTCCCGAGGCAGGATTCGAACCTGCGACAGCAGCGGTCGCGCGGTTCCATACTGAAGCGCCTAGAACCACTCGGTCACAACGCCCTGGCACACGTACTTCAATAGTACACCAACAACCAACCTGATTCGCCGTATCCTACATGCTGGCTCCCAGGTTCACTTCTAGCTCATACTAAAGAGCGTGTATAGTTGCCCAACGTAGGCAAGCGAACTACGACCAATGATTTCGGCCGAACGTTGGTCGCCAAAGCACTTGCTTTCGGGCTGTCATCCTCCCCAAACAGGAGGTTGAGACAAAGGGATTCGGCGATTTGGAATCCCTGTAGCATCTGATAACTTGTCGAGGTTGCTCTCATTTTGTTGCTGTTATAAAGTCGCGTTTTATTAACAGTTTTACCGGCCGATATTATGAGGGAGGAAGAGAATTTAGCAGTCCTCGCACGTGCAACATTTACTGTAGAAGAAATACCGCTGGTGGACAATGCTTCTTTTGAAAAGTAGGGAACAGTGTAGTGAAACAAAATTAGTGTCCAACTTTATAGCTAAATTGTAATATGTTTTTTTTTTTTTGCGAACGATGCCTACAGATTTCGGTTTGTTACTGCATCATGTAGCCCCCAAAATTTCCAATGACGACAACTCTTTTACGAAGGCTTTACCTAGAGTAAAAAAATACCCTAAAGATTCAATTTTCTTTTTCACATCGTGCACATTATCTTCTAAAAGCTCACTTGCGTCCCTCTAAGCGCCTAATATTTTCAATTTTTTCTACAGTCGCAGTTCATTAAGTCCCACAGACATTCCCATTCACGATAAAACTATGAATTTAATGTTGTCTCCGTATTCCACTCAGTACTCCAATATTTGTAACACAATAAATACATAATCGTTCAACAGATACAGGAAATCGCTACTGAACTAGAGAACATTCGGTCTGGCATCCGCACTAGCAGGGGTGTCCAAATTCCAACTCACCACCAACGCTTTCACGTCACCACTGGTAGTCCGAAACGCAACCAAGGCTAACCGCTTCGTTGGTCCTCATTTGCCGCCCGTACACTCAAAGCACATTTAGTCCAATTACGTGACAGATCGTCGTTCGTTGGCCCCCGTTGGTCTAGTGTGTACCCGTCATTAGGGGACGATAGGTCCATCTCATTTTCAAAAGAATCATCACGTCAATTTATAGATGTCCATCTTATTGCATGGACGAAAGTCTTCAGCTGATGATATGTATGAGGAAAAGTACCAGGATGGCCGAGCGGTTCTAGGCGCTACAGTCTGGAACGGCGTGACCGCTACGGTCGCAGGTTTGAATCCTGCCTTGGGCATGGGTGTGTGTGATGTCCTTAGGTTAGTTAGGTTTAAGTAGTTCTAAATTCTAGGGGACTGATGACCTCAGATGTTAAGTCCCATAGTGCTCAGAGCCATTTGAACCATTTGTGAAAGTACTTCACAGGTGTGCATTGAGAATTCTTTATTCTACAACATGACTAGATTGGAATGCACGTTATCACCATATTCAGGCTCCATCATTGCCAAAAGAGTATTTTTATTTGCTTGGCGCATTTACTGTGGGATCCTTGTTACTAGACCACGTGGGCTAGGTTTCAATGCATTGGAGACAACGCAGTGTCGAGTATAGACTCCTGATGAATGCTAGCCCACGTGTGCTAGTAACAAGGATCCCACAGCATATGCCCTCGAAGAAATCAAAAGCCCTTTTGGCAGTGGGCGGAAGTGTGCCGTTGAAACTAGCCGTCTGATGGAATAAAGAATAATCAAGGTACAACTGTGGTGGTCCTTTTTCTAATATAATCATCACGTCGTTAGGCTGGCTGAGACCAGAATGGGGCGCTCCGCAGAACTCACGGACTTTCGAACGTTTGTCAGGTGGTTGGGTGTCACTTGCGTCTTACGTCTGCACGCAAGATTTCCACACTCCTAAACATCCCTAGGTCCACTGTTTCTGATGTGAAGTGGAAACGTGAAGGGACACGTACAGCACAAAAGGGTAGAGGCTGACCTCATCCCTTGACTGACAGAGAGCATCGACAGTTGAAGAGGGTCGTTCAAAAATGGTTCAAATGGCTCTGAGCACTATGGGACTTAACTTCTGAGGTCATCAGTCCCCTAGAACTTAGAGCTACTTAAACTAACTAACCTAAGGACATCACACACATCCATGTCCGAGGCAGGATTCCAACCTGCGACCGTAGCGGTCGCGCGGTTCCAGACTGCAGCTCCTAGAACCGCTCGGCCACCCTGTCCGGCTCACGTCGTTTGCTTTAAGCGTTGCAGGGAAACATGAAGAACCTAAATCTGTGCCATTAGAAGGGAATTTGAACCATCGCCCTGAATATGTCCATCGTTTACCTCTGCGCTGCCTCACCTTGTAAGAGGTCCATGATTAAGGAATTTGTTGCTAGCGCACTCGAGCAGATGTAATTTCGATGGATTGTTTAAGCGCTGCTTGCGATATGTAAGCTATAAGAGAATCTCAGACCAGAGAGCAGTGTTGTCATGAGTAGGAACTGTGTGGTAGTAGGAGTAAGTAGTAGCTACGTGTATGAAGTTGGCTGGGCCGGTCGTGGGGAGCGGTGGCGGTGCCTGAGCGTTGTAGTGTAAGGTAAAAGCAGCCTCGCGCGTATATACTATTGTAAGTAGGCTGTTTAGGTTTTCTTATTGGTAACGCCATGTAGCGCTCTGTATGATAATCACTGGCTGTGCTGTGTGCAGTCTGTGGCTAGTTTGCATTGTTGTCTGCCATTGTAGTGTTGGGCAGCTGGATGTTAACAGCGCGTAGCGTTGCGCAGTTGGAGGTGAGCCGCCAGCGGTGGTGGATGTGGGGAGAGAGATGGCGGAATTTTGAGAGCGGACGATCTGGACGTGTCTCATTAAGAAAGAGTAAATTTGTAAGACTGGATGTCATGAACTGATATATATATAATATGACTTTTGAACAATATTAAGGTAAATACATTGTTTGTTCTCTATCAAAATCTTTCTTTTGCCAACTGTGCCTATCAGTAGTTAGTGCCTTCAGTAGTTTGAATCTTTTATTTAGCTGGCAGTAGTGGCACTCGCTGTATGGCAGTAGTTCGAGTAACGAAGATTTTTTTGAGGTAAGTGATTTGTGAAACGTAAAGGTTAATGTTAGTCAGGGCCATTCTTTTGTACGGATTTTTGAAAGTCAGATTGCGTTGCGCTAAAAATATTGTGAGTCAGTTTAAGCACAGTCATGTATAATTGTTCAATGGGGACGTTTCACTATTGTTATACCAAGTCCCATGTTAATGTTTTAAAAAATCTGTTAATAATAATCATTCATATAAAAATTAACTTTTGACAATCGTTCATCTCAATTTAAAGAATTTACCAATTTCTCCAGTCCATGGTCATCCCGATTATTGTAAGAGAAATCAGTTGTTACTTTTTATGCATGACAAATCTATCGGCCAGCATTGCACTGGGCTGTGCCAGAAGAATTTCTTATAGGAGCAGATATATACGCATTATCCGGCGACCTTATTGAGGTAAGAAAGTTCAAATTTATTCAGAATGAATTTTCAGGGCCATGACGGAGCACTGCTGACGTCCAAAATTTGCCAGTTTAAATTCACAGTCAATTATTGAAAGGTTATAAGTGAGTCACAATTTTAATTAGGAGGTTAGTCGCATTTTTATTATTGGTAGGTTACGGAATTTATCTGTTGGGCAGTTACACTGAATGTAAATTGTATAATTATATTTTTTACTGTTGGGAGGTTGTTACATTTTTTATCTTTGAGGAGGTTACAGCCTGGTATCAGAAACTGGTTCTTTCCGAATATGAGTCCGCACCTTCGCTTTCGTAGAAGGGGTGCTGTTCGCATGTGCTGCAAACCTGTGCCCCCTGTTTTTTTTACGTCGAGTTTGTTGAGAGGGTAAAAATGTACGCGAGTACCGTGCGGTAACGAGAAGGGGCTCATAACGTGAGTTTTGACTGCTGACGTAACGGCGAGCCACCTGCCGTCCGCCCGGGCCGTGGCCGGCTGGTCCATCACGGCGTGTCGATGGCGGGGCGGAGAACGGGACCGGCCGGTCGATGGCGCGGCCGACCGTAAATTAAAACCGCCTTTATTACCGGCAGGTGCGCCGGCCGCCGGCACGGCCGGGCAGCGAGGCAGGCGATTTACGACTTGCCGCGCCGCTGCCGTGGCTGGCCGGCTATTGTGAGCCGCCGCCGCCTCCTGACCTGCGACCTCGTGCGTGCTGGAAGCTGGCGCCGCACCCGGGCCCCACACACTGCGGCGGCCGGCGGACAGCTGCTCTCAGCCCTGAGGAAACACTCAGCTACGGCAGCGAACGGTCTACGCACTCTTCTCTGTATAAGAGAGTCAACTTCAACTGCGTACGACAAATTCACGCCGATACTCTTCTTCCTTAAGGTCATCGCCTCGACCAGGAAATTCTAATCTGAAGCGCCAAAGAAACTAGCATGGGCCTGCGTATTCAAACACAGAAATATGTAAACAGTCTGAATACGGCACTGCGGCCGGCAACGTTTGTGTAAGACAAGAAGTCCCTGGCGCAGTTGTCAGATCGGTTACTGCCGCTACAATGGCCGGATATCTAGATTTAAGTGAGTTAGCTCGTGGCATTATAGTCGGGGCACGATGGATGCGACACAGCATCTCCGAGGCACCGATGAAATGGGCATTTTCAACTAGCCCCATTACACGAGTGTACCGTGAATATCAAAACTAAACTATACTCCTCCCACACAGGCCATGAAGACCCAAAGGTACCGACTGGCCGCCGTGTCATCCTCAGCCTACAGGTATCACTGGATGCGGAGATGGAGGGGCATGTGGTCAGCACACCGCTCTCCCGGCCGTATGTCAGTTTCGGAGACCGGAGCCGCTACTACTCAATCAAGTAGCTCCTCAATTTCCCTCACAGGGGCTGAGTGCACACCGCTTGCCAACAGCACTCGGCAGACACCGTGAATATCAGGAATTTCCGACATCGCTGGAGCCGGAGAAAGATCCTGCAGAACAGGACCAACGACGAATGAGAAGGATAGTTCAGCGTGACAGGATAGCAATCCTTCCGCAAATTGCTGCGGATTTCAGTCCTGGGCAACCAACAAGTGCCAGCGTGTGAACCATTCAACGAAACGTCATCGATATGGACTTTCGGAGCCGAAGACCAACTCGAGTACCCTTGATGACTTACCACGCGAAGCTTTACGCCTCACCGGGGCTCCTCAACACCGACATTGGACTGTTAATGGCCGGCCGCGGTGGTCTAGCGGTTCTGGCGCTGCAGTCCGGAACCGCGTGACTGCTACGGTCGCAGGTTCGAATCCTGCCTCGGGCATGGGTATGTGTCATGTCCTTAGGTTAGTTAGGTTTAAGTAGTTCTAAGTTCTAGGGGACTTATGACCTAAGATGTTGAGTCCCATAGTGCTCAGAGCCATTTTTGAACTGTTAATGACTGAAAACATGTTGCCTGGTGGGACGCGTTTCGTTTCAAATTGTATCGAGCAGATGGACGTGTATGGGTATAGAGACCACCTCACGAATCTACGGTCCCTGCAAGTCCGCAGGGGACTGTTCAAGCTGGTGGGGCATTTTCTGTTGGCGTGATATGGGACCGCTGATACGTTTAGATACGACTCTGACAGGTGACACGTACGTAATAATCCTGTCTGATCACCTGCGCCCATTCTAGTCCATTGGGCATTCCGACGGACTTGGGCAATTCCAGCAGGACAACGCGACCCCCCCCCCCCCCCCTCCACGTCCAGAATGCTACAGAGTAGCTCCAGGAACACTCTTATGAGTTTAAAAACAGAGATGAATATTATTGATCGTATCTGGGATGCCTTGCAATGTGCTGTTCAGAAGAAATCTCCACCCCGTCGTACTCTTACGGATTTACGGACAGCCCTGCAAGATTCATGGAGTCAGTTCCCTCCAGCACTGTTTCAGACAGTCGAGTCCATGCCATGTCATTTTGCGGCACTTCTGCGTTCTCGTGGGCACCCTACACGATATTTGGTAGGTATACCAGTTTCTTTGACTATTCAGTGTATTTCAACAATGTATGAGAAACATAAACCAATACTGTTGTCCGTGGAGGTCACTGCCGTGACCAAGACATTCTATTTCAACGGCATATGACACTTCTGATCTTCACTCTAAACGTCACCACCATTGTCACGCAACTACCGTGGAGCGCCGGCGACCGAATGTCAGCCAGCAGCACAATTCAAACGGCCACAGCTCCATTCGAACCGCATTAGGCCACCAACTCAGCGTGATGACCAGCAGAGTGCGGGGCCGGTGGCTGAGCCAAAATCTCTATCGCCGCGTGCAGCTAGCATCGGCATGCGCCGATCGAGACTGTGTTTTTTCGGTGGCCCAGCCGAGCAGCCTATCAGAAAGTCCACACATCGAGAATTTAAGCTCGCGCCAGAGCATCAAATGTCAGTGAAATCGCCAGCCTGGAACCGCCGCCACTTTCGAAGTCTAGTCCGCTGCCTGCTAGCGCTCTTCAACCGAGACGCCAGGGGACCAAACTCCGCCAGCTCAGCACATCTGGACTTCGTCATCGCCGGGCGCTCTGGCCGAGTGGCTCTAGGTGCTTCAGTCTGGAAACTCGGTCGCAGGTCACAGGTTCGAATCCTGCTTCGGGCATGGATGTGTATGATGTTCTTAGGTTAGTTAGGTTTACGTAGTTCTATGTCTAGGGGACTAATGACGTCAGATGTTAAGTCCCGTAGGGCTTAGAGCCATTTGAACTTCGTCATCCTTTTGTGACTGTAGCTAGGATCGTTAACCTTTTTATGAATCGACTGGTGGAGGATGACACAGTTTTCGGTCGACAGTGATGGGCCCAGCAGCACCTGTGGACGGAGTAAAAGTTTCGCGTTGATTGGCCGGAACAGTGCCATCAGATTGTAGCACTCTTTGTTTAGTGTGCTGTTATTTTACTAAATTATGACTGTGAATTACTTAAATTAAAAGGAAAGTGCTCATATCCGAAAACACCACACTCAGTACACCGAAACATGCAGAATTTGTAACATTTTTCTTAAGTCACACAAGGCAGTCGTTGCAAGGTAATGGGACGATCGCCAGTCCAAATCAGACTTATATCCTTTATACACGGTTGGTGTACTGAAAGTCGAGACCAACAATTTGACCCCAGACGCGTGTGACGTGTTACATTGGTTAATCGCATCAAATTGGCTACAAAAACCATCCAAGGTACAGCGCATAAGCGCCGTGCGTGATTCCGCTACTCTCTTCATACAAACTATTAATTCTAGAGGAACAGCAGCTACCGCGAAGACAAACTGTGTGTGGGAAGGCATTAGCTGGTTGATATATGAACAAAAGTTGACTTGACACGAAGGGCAAGAAACCAGGTCGTAGAATATCGACGACATATTGCTGTGCTGTACGGGTGTGGCGGATGACAACCAAAGGAATCCTGCTACCAAAAGGAAAGGCACCGCATGCCATCACTCCTGGATGTCGGGCTATCTGGTGGGCGTCTGTCGGTTTGATATCCAGCTTTTGTCCGTGCTTATCAAACACTGTCTAGGCCACCATCGTCGCAGTATCTCTGCCCAATTGAGAACCTCTCGGCATTATGGGCAAGGTCATCCAACCGTCTCGGGATTTTAACGATGTAACGCCTCAGTTTGATAGAATTTGGGACGACATCCCTCAGGAGGACATCCAACAACTATGTCAATCAATACCAAGCCAAATAACAGCTTGCATAAGGGCCAAAGGTGAACCCACGCGTTATTGACTTCCTGAATTTGTGAAGCTCTTTCTCTTGAATAATTCATCCAATTTTTCTGACACTGTAATCATTTGTTGGTCAGTACATTGTAAACTATCCTTATACATAAAAACGTATTAGCTTTTCTCATAACGATGACAGTACTACTGTTTACATGTCAGTGCTTGTAGTTATATGAAGAGAGAAATATACTCAATTTAAAAATTTGAACTCTGGTACTTATCTGGTTGGTGCACTAATCTGCTTCTGCTGTCTCCAGGTGTTTCAAAAGTTGGGCGACGTATCGTTTCATTATTATACTGGACGCAAGATGTTTTCCATCTGTTTATTTCCAAAAGCCATGTCTTCTCCTAATTCCTGCTGTACATCAATCACAATTTATAAAAACACAATTCGTTATGCAACATTGCCTAGCGTCAAAGCATAACAAGCTACTAGATTCCACCACTAACGTCTCTATCTGACCAACTGACTAGGCACTTCCCCTTTCTTTGTCCACAAAAATAATGGCTTTCCGATATATGGGTAATGCCATACTCAATTCAACAAATTTGATTCTTGATAATATACGAGTGTTTGGTTAGTTGTGTTTAGCTTTTATAATAAAGCAGACAACGGAAAACATAAGAAGAATGTACATTTTATGTCCTTAATTAAGCTAGTGAGATTTGGACATTAATCGGTCTTTGACTCGATGTGTAATAAACGTGGTATAGAAGTATAAATACAGCTGAGGAAAAATTCGTTTGGTTTGCGTGGACTAATAAACATTTAATTAAAATCATAACTCATTATACTGTTTCTCTGAACATAAATGTGAAAATCGCAGCAGAAATATTGTACAGAGGTATGGCATTTTTCTATTATGTAATAATGTTAGTTTAATTACGATGAGGATTATATCTCCTTGCACTAAAAAGTCGTAAGTGTTTGTTTGTGTACCAGACTTGATGTAAATTTAGAAATGTAGTCGTAATAGTAAGAAAATGGTGTCGTACTGATTTCTTCATCAGTGCTAAAAGAAGGTGTTCTAAGGCTTGTGTCATTATAATATGTACAGCACATCTACCGCTCTGCGTCCCATTAGAATGATTCCTTCGTGTGCATCTTTTTTTTTGTCTTGTAGTGTACATTAAAAGCTTACCTGACAACTAATCATCAAGTATAAACAATGACCAACTCCACAACGGATACGTTATGGACCGTTATGTATTTTTTCTTTTTACGCGCTCCAACTCCATAATTCAGGATTTCAGTTATTTGTCGTGAAATACAAATGCCTCAAAGGCATTACCCAATGAAGGCCTCGTAACCCCTGAAATATTCATCATAAAATACGCAGTACGCCCTGAATAATGCTAACCCGAAAGGTTGTAAAAAAAAAAAATTAAAAATATCACAGTTCACCCCTAGCAGCTATTAATAAATACTTCTGTACTTCAACCAGTTTGTTGTCAGACCATCATCGGGTAACTCAATACACTGTAAACAGCTCACATGGCGACATAAAACATGTGGCGTCAAATAGCGTAAAATAAAGTCACAAATTGGAGACTATTGACCATTCTAGTAAATACGTGTAGATCTGTAGCTGAGGTGGCATAAAATGCCATGCAGCAGATTGATCACAAAGTATCCCTGACACGTGTCAGAATTATTTCTGTCCTCAGAAATACAAGTCAAAGGTAGCAACAGGGACAAGAGCGTTATGTGTTGTGTACAGAACATGAGATGACAGCCTAAGATAAATTGTAAACGACTGAAAGTAAAAGTGCGACATATAAGGTAATGAGACTGACAGAATTCATACATATAACGGAATACTTTGCTTGGTTACAGGGTTACCAGTCAAGCAGTAAAATACATTATATTTTTAATAATAAAATAAACCAAAAATTGCCTTTAATGTAGGGAAAGATAGATTGATACTTACTGCAAAGAGCACACGTCAAATTGCAGACAGGCAAGATCAGTAAAGAGGACACACACACATGGTGTGTGAATGTTGAGTATGTGTCCTCTTTACTGGCGAGGGCCGTAGCCGAAAGAAAAACATGAGTGCCTTTATTATTAAAAATATAATGTATTTCACTGCTTGACAGGTAACCCTGTAACAAAGCAAAGTATTCCGTTACTAACTTACTTACTTACTTACTTACTCACTGGTTATACCGGACTCGAGAGTCCATTACCGCAGCAACGTATTTTCGCCATCTGTCCCTGTCTTGGTCTATTTCCTTCCAATCACCTTCAATACCTAGGCTCCTCAAATCAGCCTTCACATTGTCCTCCCGTCTACGCCTCGGTCTCCCCACAGGACGTTTTCCCTCTAGTTGCCCTGCCAGTACTCCGCGCGCTGCCCTGCCCTCATCCATTCGGGCTACGTGATCCGCCCATCGCAGCCTACGTGATTTAATAAAACTGTTTATGTCAGGGCTTGAATAGAGCTTGTGAACCTCTTCGTTATGCATTTTTCGCCACTCTCCGCTAATGTCATCCCTTTCTGCTCCGAAAATTTTCCTCAAAATCTTGTTTTCAAATACTCGAAACGGCTTTTCATTTTGCACAGTGAGAGACCAAGTCTCACACCCATACAGCATAACCGGTAGAATAATAGTTTTGTATATTCTAATCTTCAAATTCCTAGACAATATCCGTGAAGAAAGTAATCTATTCAGTGAGAAGTAGCACGCATTTCCCGCCCGTAATCTCTTCTTTAGTTCGGACTCAATCACATTTCTCGAAGTGTTGTCCACGCCTAGATACTTAAACGTGTTTACTTTTTCAAACCGCATGTCTCCAACTCTTAACATTTCCTGTTCTACTGCTGTTGGCATTCTAGTAGTAACTAGGTATTTAGTTTTGTCTTCACTTATCCTTAGACCTACATTTTCACTAGCCTTGATTAACGCATTCGCATTTGCTGTTAAAGATTCTTTCATATCGCTAATGATGTTTAGATCATCTGCATACCCTAATACCTTAATATTTCCATTTATCTCCACACCCTCTGAATTATCTGCTGCCATTCGTACAATATATTCTAGGACTAAATTAAAAAGTAGCAGAGACAGGGCATCTCCCTGCTTAAGTTCGTTCTTTATCACAAATTGTTATGACTCCAATTTCCCCACGCGTACTCTACCTTTTGTGTTTTTCAAACTCGCTTCCATGAGTCTAACATACGTCTTTGGTATTTCAAGGTCCAAAAGAATTCTGTACAATTTTGACTGCAATAATGAATCATATGCTTTTGTAAAATCTATGAAAATATTATGAACTGGTTTATTGTATTCCCATTTCTTTTCCAAAATTTGGAGCAGGGTGAATATTTGTTTTATAGTTGATCTGTTCCTCCGAAAGCTAGCTTGCTAATGCCCCACAAATTCATCTGGATATGGTGTAAACCTGCTTACCAGAATATTCGAGAAAATTTTGGAACATACTGGTAATAGCGATATCACTCTATAATTACTACAATCCATTTTGTCACCTTTCTTTAAAATTGGGATCAGAATCGACTCCTGCCACTCTTCAGGTATCATCTCTGAGTTCCATACTTTAGTTATCACTTTGTGAACTACTTCCACCAATTTCTGTCCCCCATTTTGAACTAAATCTGCAGTTGTGTAATCTGATCCTGGTGCTTTATGGTTTTTCAATTTGTTGATTGCATCTCTTACTTCCCTTAACGTTGGCTCAGGTATCAGGGGCCGTTACATGTATGAATTCTGTCAGTCTCATTACTTTATACGTCGCACTTTTACTTTCAGTCATTTACAATTTATCTTCGGCTGTCATCTCATGTTCCATACACAACAGGTAACGCTCTTGTCCTTGTACTACCTTTGACTTGTATTTCTGAGGACGGAAAAAGGACACACACCCAACATTAACACACCATGTGTGTGTGCCCTCTTTACTGACAAATGCTGTGGCCGAAAGCTATATGTGAGTTTCTTCTGATCGTGTCTGTCTGCAATTTCACGTGTCTTCTTTACGGTAAATAGCGATCTATCTTTACAAACGTTGTCGATATTCCTATCCGGCGTTTTCATTGTTCAAAAACTACTTTCGTTTAATATATCCAGCGCAGTTGTTAAATTTCATGTGGAGGCACACGACGTACTGGAGACTACACAGTTAAGTAATAAGTACAACTAGAATGAGGGATGATACATGGTGTCTAGATATATCGCTGTTTAGACTACAATTCCAGTAAGCCTGACGATTATACACGTTATTTATCACATCTAACTATGAGAATTTGTAACAGTCATTAACGTTGTATGTAATGGTAGATTATGCCTATTGTAAAAATGTTAGCGTTGAAAGTAATGAAGTGCCAATGAGTAGCTGCTTATATTCTACGAGAAACGATTTACATTTTATGAGTAGGACCTCGTGGTCTACTGGTAAAGCTCTTGCTTGGAGAACTAGTGGCCTCGGGGTCTAATTAAAGTCTTCTCATTGATTTCCTTCTGTCAGCCTTTGCCCTAACCTTCACCTCTCAACGATGTGCAGACTCGTCAGGAACGACACTTGGTTCACAGTCCACGTTCATCTGTAGATTCCCTTTCTCCGATGGGATAACCAGGGTAGCGTAGGGACACGCAAGTCGCTAAAGTAGCGTCCAATTGAAAGACCTGCACCAGGTAGTTGAGCTATACGAAATTATTGTTGAGTTTTGTATACACATTGTTTTTGTTTCACAGCGACGTTTGAGGCATATTGTACACCTTAGTTTTAACATGTGTGGAGTACAAAAAAGTACTTTTCTATATATTGTCTGTTATGGGATTAATGTAATATCTACCTACATTAATTCCTTAAGGGAAGTATTTAGCGTGGTGAACCTGTAATATGTAGCCTGACAAATAGTAGGACTAGAGCTACATATACAGTATGTTATTAATGGTGGGAGACACGAACAGTGGAAATTACTATACTAAGAGATGGCCGAAACCGTATGAAATACTAGCTGTTTGTGACATTTTGTAACTACGGAGAGCTGCCATTGTGTCGGTGTCATAATCGACAAAAGTACCTTAGAACGGAAACTTTAATCTGTTAAATACGATGCCTGACCAGCTATCACTGGAATACGGTTGTTTCACTATGTTTGACTGAGAGATGTACCAGCAGGCAGTATACTTAACGAACATTCGAATGAATATCTCTTCGGCGGCCAATATGCTATCAGAATAACTCAGAATTGAAAAAATTTCCTCTCTAACTAGTATGTTGTCAAGTCTTAAGTCTTCGTTTGTTGTTATCAGGCAACCCTAAGTCCTCAAGTTCGTACTTAACCACTCATACATATACAGATACAAAACTAACACTATAATAGTGTTTACATATTTAGATAAGTAAAATGGATAACCTTTGGATTCAGGCGAAGTTACTAAGTATTAATTTCGCAGATTTCACAAATTTTCATGTGTAAAGCTATAAATGTTTGACCTGTTGTGGAAGTTGAAACTTTATTAAACAGTATGTTCAGAATTAGTTGCAACTGAACTCAAACAGTGTTGTGAAATGTATGTAACAAAGTTCCTGTCGCTGTGTGCGTAGTCACACGATCAGTTTTTCATTAAATTCAGCAACGTACTATCGCAACTGAATAAGTCTGCAAATAAATTTATGTTATCAACGAAACATAAATCCACTAACCTACAATATAAGACTTCGTCTTCACGTAGCACAAGTATTTACGATTCGATTTGTATTCGGTAATGGAAAGGAACAGACTGCGGGTAATATGTTCATTTAGTCATTAGAACAGGGTATATTTAGTTTTATTGAAAGGTTTCGGAAGAATTATCACTGTTCTAATGTAGTTTGCGGTTGACTATGTTGAACTAATGTAAACAACGAGTTAGTAAGTTCATACTCAGATGTTTGTTGTTATGAAAACGGCTTTCCAAGGCCGTAGCTCATTCCTCTCACCTGAGATATCAGCTGTTGCAGCAGGAAGACCTGTAATGTGGAAGATGTTTCTCTGGACAAAAGGACGCTAAAATATGGTGGTGATCAGTTTCTGAAATGAGCTGATTAGCTAAAATTGCTAGTGACTGGAACTACGGCTCTGTTGCATTGTCCCGCCGTTTAAACGCGTTGGATGGGATGTTTAGTTAACACAGACTCTTTCGTAATCACAATGGACATATTCACAATATTTTTATGTAGCGTGGCCTCAATTCATTTACACTTTCGCTTCCACACTGAATGAGTATTTGGGTCTCATATTGACATGAAAATTCCAATTACTCGTACAACAATGCTACCATGATGAGCCTGTGGAAGTTTCTTCATTACTCTTATAATGATTTCCAGAGCACTGTTTCAGTCTACTTGCTTCATGAAATTGTCTTACTTTCTAGTTTCACACCTCTGGCAGATATCCAGATTTTTGTTTGAAATAAACTTATTCGTACCGAAGTGCCCGAACAGGTACTTCCGAAATCGCGACTCCGACCAAACACACAACTCTCACTCCGAGTTCCAACTTTCAGCTGTACCTCTCCTGCTTCTTTAGTTCCAAAGATAAAAATTTACCCCACCAGGCCATAAAACTCAATATTTAGAGTTAATATTACATAGATTACATGCGCATCTGAGTGTATAAGGAAGATAATAAAATACGTAACGGGGAATAGTGTCGTCACAACCTTCTTGCTTATGACTCACAGCTAGGGTTGCCATCCTTCCAGATATAACGGGGCAGTCACCAATTTGGACCTTCTTTTCAAGACAGCCCGACAAGACGTAATTTTGTCCCGATTTTGCAAATTACTGTTACGAGCTCAGATGAAGTACTCAAGTAAAACCAAGTAATGCAACTATTCTCGCACGCAACGCCATAGTGGAGAGAGTATTTTCACTGATGTCGGCCCAGTGGACCGATGAAAGAAATCGGCTGCTGCCATGGACTGTGGAATCAATCTTACAGCGCCAGTTTAATTGCAAGCTGACTTGCATGGAGTTTTATAAATACATAAAAGAGAAAAAAAGACTTAGTGATGAAGGTGAAATCTTCCGAAAAATGTGATGTTCCAAC
Source organism: Schistocerca americana (assembly GCF_021461395.2). Taxonomy (NCBI): domain Eukaryota; kingdom Metazoa; phylum Arthropoda; class Insecta; order Orthoptera; family Acrididae; genus Schistocerca; species Schistocerca americana. Next base: position 196,592,046 of record NC_060122.1, on the reverse strand, counting down.
GACTTCTGCCGCGACACGTTCCACGTAATTGTGTTATAGATAAAAAGTAATTATATTACATAAACTTTTTACTTCATTTCTACACCCCATCTCAGAGCATCCCGATGAGGTCCCAGCGGAATCTCGAATCTTGTGTGGGGACTGACAATGAATGCTATCTATATGATATTATGAATGCGAAAGCAACTGTGCATCTTACGCTTTCACGACTAAACCGCTGAACCGAATCTGCTGTAATTTGGAATGGAGATGTGATGAAATCCGAGAAAAAAAACGTAGGCTACTTTATAAAGCAAGATATTTATTGACTGGAAGGACGTAACACGAAATATAGAACAATAATTACTCTTAGTAAAAGCTATTTACTCTTTGACTTTTTAATTTGTGAAAATGCTTTTATTGTTTGATATGTTCGTCTTAATATGATCCTGTAGAATGTTTACATAATCCTGGACATGTTTAATCAATGCTTTCATGCTAATAAAAACCAGAAGGCCGCTGCAGTTTAGTTGCTCACCGTCACGCGTCTTTATAGTTTCTGAGACTCTTGAAAGACTCAGAACAACTTCGTCGTTTAAATGCTGTACAACAAACGCTGAAATGTCGTGCACTTACATGTATAAATTTGGAGGCTGCATCTGAATATGATATGATAGCGCAACTACGTGTAATAGGCAGACACGTGAGGACAGCTCACGTTACTGCATGTACAAATATTACAAAATTTGCGCTGCACCAAACTATAAAATATTTGTTTTCTTCCTTCGTCAATGTAACGTTATTTAATAATTTTAGAAAGTCTACGTTTTATTTTAGTACCGTCAATATCACCCACGGTAATAACACTACTGATTCTTCTCAACATATCGAACAGGTTAACGTTGCTCATTGTCGATCACGGCGTTGCAGGTTCGATTCCTGACTGGATCGGATTTTCTCCGCCAGGGACTGGGAACATGTGTTGTCCTCATCATCATTTTATCATCGTCGACGGGGAAGTCCCCGTAATGGCATCAAATAAAAAGACTCTTTCAATCACTAGGACGGCAAAATGCTGTCCTCCGACTGATTGATACTGTCTTCTCCTCTCTGTGTTCTACAGACGAGTACGGCGAACTCCCAGCCACAAGGACGGAGTTCAGATGATGTCTCAACGTAAGTATAGGCAGTACTCTCGAGTACTGAACGCTGCGTACTCAACGACGACTTCCAACCTGGAGGTGAAGTCCAGAATCGTATAGGTTCGCAACAGTACAGTGCCAAACTGTTGTAACAATAAACTCTCCTGAGAGCAAAGACAGCAAGTCCGTCTGTACCAACAAAGCTGATACCGAGCGACCGTCATACACGGGCGCTCACAACGGAAGACCTCGTTTCTCCACCGCTGGCTTCCCAGCAAGGCACGGCTCCCCACCCTCGTAATTCGGAAAACGAATCATATTTCCGAAACCACGGAATATTCACCCTCTCTACAGATTCTTCCGAACGCCGACCAACTATATTTTAGTCTTTTGTCGTCCAACGTGGAAAGTTTGCGAGGAGAAACCTATACTACTACGGTACGCTTCTGAGTAAAACCCTTGGAAGTAACTCAGCCTGCGTGGTTTCCGAGCCCCTTCTTCGTTCCTCTCACCTGCGTCCAAGATTTGCAGAGTTTCCGGTTATCCCTCCGGTCCTGCTACGATAACACCCTACTGTACTCCAGGGCTCAGGTGCCACGATGTCCGTCTAGCTACTTCCTGTTTCTAAGCAGGACCAACACCTGTGTGAGTCTTCCACGCAGAGCTTAAATTCTGCCTGCCGTTTCATCTCCACTGGCGTTCCAACCTCTACTAGTATAGGCAATAATTCATTACGTCGTTCTGTTGATAAAGACTTCCCATCTCCTTTCATGCAATAAGCGTTAGCAGTTATTTATAAGGCATACGTGACAATGTCAGTCTCCTTTAAATATTCATATATAAGCTGTACAACCGATCAAATGAAACCTAATTGTGGTTGCAGTTAATGGCAAAGTATGTGGATGAATACTTGTAAGGTCCAAATTATAGCCACCTTACAAGGCGAACTAGCTTATAATCGTAAGTTTAATGTCCTGTTTAAACTTTTTACATAAGCGCAGAAGACATTACTTGAAGTAAACGTTTTGTTATACGACTATTTTTCGTGCTAATTACATTATAGATGGCGCTTACATATAAAAATGCCTCTTTTACAAAGAGTTCTTATTTCTGCATTACCAAATATTAGAGGATTGAGTAATAAGATAAATGAGCCTCTTGCCTGCTTGCAAAATTTTCTGGGAAAGATAGACATCTTGTGTCAGTCTGGACATCACACAACCACTGGGTTAGATAAGTTACATATAAATTACAGTCTAGCAGCTTACTCACGCAGAAATAATATCGAAAAAGTAGTAGTTGTTGCATATATTAATACAGAACCCAAGTTCAAAAGCATTGACACAAGCAGATTTTGTAGTGATCAGCACATAGAACTGTGTGCTTGTGAAGTAATGCTAAAAACAGTTCACTTTTAATTGCAATAGTGTATAGATCCCAACTGGGAAATTTAGAATTATTTATGAAGAACCTGGATTCCTTAGTGTGTGTCTGTCAGACATTAGCAAGCAGTTAAATATCTTCAATGTAGATTTTGTAAAGGATTGTGAAGGAAATATGATCTGAAAACCTTATTTGGATCCTACAATTTGCTCTTAGTAGTTAAGTTTCATTCATGGATGGATAAAGACGGCAGATCCTTAATTGATAATGTTTTCCTTGATGAGATACAAAGCAGGAAATTAACGGTTTGCCATGTAACAAATTCTCTCTCTGATCATGATACACAGTTAGGAGAAAAGACATAGTGCCTTACAGTGTGGATACACATCAGTGGAAGTCAGTTAGAATCATTAATGACTACAGGCCAAATGTTTTTAAGCGTAGTTTACAAGAAACAACCAGGTATGAAATTTATAAATAACCAACTGCCAGTGAAAATTTAATCTGTTCCATGATAAATTCATATCAGTATTTGAAAATAGCTTTCTGCACAAGCTAAACAGCCATGTAAAAAGCCATGGATTACTGAGGGGATTAAAGTATCTTGTGAAACGAAAAGGGAACTTATCTTTTGGCAAGAACAAGTAGAGACCCTGCAGTACTTGTGCACTACAAAAACTACGCAATGTTACTAAGATAGGTTATTAAAAAATTAAGAAACATGCAGATGTCTGAAAACAGGGTTAAGGCAGTATGGATATAGTGAAGCAAGAGACAGGATAACCAACAACAGAGGAGTTTTTATTTTTGGTCATCAGTCTACTGACTGGTTTGATGCGGCCCGCCACGAATTCCTTTCCTGTGCTAAACTCTTCATCTCAGAGTAGCACTTGCAACCTACGTCCTCAATTATTTGCTTGACGTATTCCAATCTCTGTCTTCCTCTACAGTTTTTGCCCTCTACAGCTCCCTCTAGTACCATGGAAGTCATTCCCTCATGTCTTAGCAGATGTCCTATATCCTGTCCCTTCTCCTTATCAGTGTTTTCCACATATTCCTTTCCTCTCCGATTCTGCGTAGAACCTCCTCATTCCTTACCTTATCAGTCCATCTAATTTTCAACATTCGTCTATAGCACCACATCTCAAATGCTTCGATTCTCTTCTGTTCCGGTTTTCCCACAGTCCGTGTTTCACTACCATACAATGCTGTACTCCAGACGTACATCCTCAGAAATTTCTTCCTCAAATTAAGGCAGGTATTTGATATTAGTAGACTTCTCTTGGCCAGAAATGCCTTTTTTGCCATAGCGAGTCTGCTTTTGATGTCCTCCTTGCTCCATCCGTCATTGGTTATTTTACTGCCTAGGTAGCAGAATTCCTTAACTTCATTGACTTCGTGACTATCAATCCTGATGTTAAGTTTCTCGCTGTTCTCATTTCTACTAATTCTCATTACCTTCGTCTTTCTCCGATTTACTCTCAAACCATACTGTGTACTCATTAGACTGTTCATTCCGTTCAGCAGATCATTTAATTCTTCTTCATTTTCACTCAGGATAGCAATGTCATCAGCGAATCGTATCATTGATATCCTTTCACCTTGTATTTTAATTCCACTCCTGAACCTTTCTTTTATTTCCATCATTGCTTCCTCGATGTACAGATTGAAGAGTAGGGGCGAAAGGCTACAGCCTTGTCTTACGCCCTTCTTAATACGAGCACTTCGTTCTTGATCGTCCACTCTTATTATTCCCTCTTGGTTGTTGTACATATTGTATATGACCCGTCTCTCCCTATAGCTTACCCCTACTTTTTGCTGAATCTCGAACAGCTTGCTCCATTTTATAATGTCGAACGCTTTTTCCAGGTAAACATATCCTATGAAAGTGCCTTGATTTTTCTTTAACCTTGCTTCCATTATGAGCCGTAACGTCAGAATTGCTTCTCTCGTCGCTTTACTTTTCCTAAAGCCAAACTGATCGTCACCTAGCGCATTCTCAATTTTCTTTTCCATTCTTCTGTATATTATTCTTGTAAGCAGCTTCGATGCATGAGCTGTTAAGGTGATTGTGCAATAATTCTCGCACTTGACAGCTCTTGCCGTCTTCGGAATTGTGTGGATGATGCTTTTCCGCAAGTCAGATGGTATATCGCCAGACTCATATATTCTACACACCAACGTGAATAGTCGTTTTGTTGCCACTTCCCCCAATGATTTTAGAAATTCTGATGGAATGTTATCTATCCCTTCTGCCTTATTTGACCGTAAGTCCTCCAAAGCTCTTTTAAATTCCGATTCTAATACTGGATTCCCTATCTCTTCTAAATCGACTCGTGTTTCTTCTTCTATCACATGACACAAATCTTCACCCTCATAGAGGCTTTCAATGTATTCTTTCCACCTATCTGCTCTCTCCTCTGCATTTAACAGTGGAATTCCCGTTGCACTCTTAATGTTACCACCGTTGCTTTTAATGTCACCAAAGGTTGTTTTGACATTCGTGTATGCTGAGTCTGTCCTTCCGACAATCATATCTTTTTCGATGGCTTCACATTTTTCCTGCAGCCATTTCGTCTTAACTTCCCTGCACTTCCTATTTATTTCATTCCTCAGCGCCTTGTATTTCTGTATTCCTGATTTTCCCGGAAATGTTTGTACTTCCTCCTTTCATCAATCAACTGAAGTATTTCTTCTGTTACCCATGGTTTCTTCGCAGCTACCTTCTTTGCACCTATGTTTTCCTTCCCAGCTTCTGTGATGGCCCTTTTTAGAGATGTCCATTCCTCATCAACTGTACTGCCTACTGCGCTATTCCTTATTGCTGTATCTATAGCGTTAGAGAACTTCGAACGTATCTCGTCATTCCTTAGTACTTCCGTATCCCACTTCTTTGCGTATTGATTCTTCCTGACTAATGTCTTGAACTTCAGCCTACTCTTCATCACTACTATATTGTGATCTGATTGTATATCTGCTCCTGGGTACGTCTTACAATCCAGTATCTGATTTCGGAATCTCTGTCTGACCATGATGGAATCTAATTGAAATCTTCCCGTATCTCACGGCCTTTTCCAAGTATACCTCCTCCTCTTGTGATTCTTGAACAGGGTATTCGCTATTACTAGCTGAAACTTGTTACAGAACTCAATTAGTCTTTCTCCTCTTTCATTCCTTGTCCCAAGCCCATATTCTCCTGTAACCTTCTCTTCTACTCCTTCCCCTACAACTGCATTCCAGTCGTCCATGACTACTAGATTTTCGTCCCCCTTTACATACTGCATTACCCTTTCAATATCCTCATACACTTTCTCTATCTGTTCATCTTCAGCTTGCGACGTCGGCATGTATATCTTCTAGTATGATAAAAAAAAATTATTACTCTTAAATATATCTCAATTCTTTCAATTTAAATCTGTATTTCATACTAGAATGTCGTGTTCCCAGTTTGGCACAGCTTTGCCACAGGACACACGAAAGCGGTCGAAGACGTCCGTCTTCTGGTCGGCTCCTGATCGTTGTTAGAAGGAGGCTGGTTTTTGATTACGCAAAGACTTCTATTATTTGGAAAAGAACAACCCGGATTTCTTTACGTAATCAGTATGAATTTTATAATTACCTAAGGGACCTTTAACAATGAATAGTAAAAAAAAATTGCATTTGCAAATGAAATCATTAATAAATGGGGCAGTTATGAGTTGTATAGAAGACAAGGAGCAGCCTTCTGTCTACGACCAGGATGCCGCAGTATTCTCTGCTGTAGTAAAGGCTCTTTGACATTTATAAAAATAATATGGCATGGAGGATAAAAAATATAAAGGAAAAAGAACAGAATAAGAAGTCTGGTAAACACTAAATATATTCAAACAATTCTCACTAGCAAATTAGGGCTTATTTATAAACAATATAACTTACATAAGTACTTTTTTTTTAACAGTATGGTGCGATCAGATTTCAGCCTGTCCTGTGCTGTTTCCTTGGTTCACGTTTTTGTCACAAATTACTGTCATTACTTTTCTCCTTTCGTTAACGACAATTCTTGCACTGTTCAACACCTCCGATAACAATAGCTTGCTGATTTACAGTTTCGAACATAAATTACTTTAAGTTTATTAATTAATAATGTTGTCCGCACGCTGGCAAGACCGCTCACTTTTTTTAACTTAAAGTCGACCTCCTTTACGTTTCACGTTACAAGCAGAAGTACATTAAAATCTGAAGATCTACAAGAGTTTTTTTTTTTTTTTTTTTTTTACTGTCATCTTTTATTTAGATCGAAGCGGAACGACAGTTCAGCTTCTGTTAAAATGTTTCTTTGACTGCGCAATCGATGTATTAGCGTCCGCGCTAGATGCGCACCTTTACAGTTATGTAAATTATACAAAACAAATGTCTTTCAAAGAATGTGTCTCATCTTATAAGTTGATCATTTAATATACTGATAGGTGAATGCCTTTCCAAGGGTACTCAAAGCTTTCATAGGACGGAAATACCAATAATATTACATCGCTTCCTGCGTGAGGAGTAATGAGTCTGAAAGATCGTTACGACTCACGCGCAGTCGTAATATTATTAGATTCACGTACTTAGTGAATGAAGTATTTCAGGATCTCTCCTTGTAGGGAGCAAAACAAACATAACATAAGGCACATAGAATTATATACGTTTCACACTAAGTCGTCAAAGCTACTCACAGTTGCTTGATCATTAACAAACTTGGTTGTGGCATGATGCCATCATAAGTGTTCAAGGATTTAACATAGGTTCCTTGTTTTCGTGTTCTAAAGAATTACTTTCATTCAGTCAATTGAAACATTGAAATACTAACATAGATACAAGTACAAATTAAATACACATACAGATACATATATACATAAATATTGACAAGAAGAAAAAAAAAATTCTATTACAGTATTGGTGCACTTCCGCCAATTGTGAACATAACATAAAACTTTTGTCAGTCTTTCTCGTAGCGACATCACTTTTCACTTTGTAGTTGGGAGTATTTCCCATGAACTCGGATGATTTTCACAGGGGAATTCTTTCATCACCTGTCACTTTTCACTGCACTAAAACTGGGGATCACCTTTTCACATTCTGGTGGAAAACACTGGGAATTTCACTATGTGGAGGGGGAAGTGATATTTCTTGACTCGACGATCCATCGGGTCATGTCGGGAATCAGGAAAGTTGATGACTGGTTCAATGACGAATGAGTCAGTTTGGTGGCTGTCTTAATCTCATTCCGTCCGCCCCGGTAGCTGAGTGGTCAGCGTGACAGACTGTCAATCCAAAGGGCCCGGGTTCGATTCCCGGCTGGGTCGGAAATTTTCTCCGCTCAGGGACTGGGTGTTGTGTTGTCCTAATCATCATCATTTCATCCCCATCGACGCGCAGGTCGCCGAAGTGGCGTCAAATCGAAAGACCTGCACCAGGCGAACGGTCTACCCGACGGGAGGCCCTAGCCACACGACATTTCCATTTTTATCTCATTCCAATTCATGTTTCAGCACATGAAAATACAGAAAAAAAATCTGTATTAGGACTTGCTCATCAACTAGCATCTTAATCTAAGGGAATATAGAGTAAGAATTTAAGACAATAAAAATTACTACATAGACTATGTACATATACATTGTATACTATTCATATTTTGTGTCTAGGTTTTATATTCTTTCGTTAGCAAATATTAGCAAAACACCTTTCGTCTTGTACAGGTCTTTCTTAAGCAATGTATTTAGCAATATTGCCGTAGCAATTTTCGTAGTTAAGGAAAAGTCATCATTAGTGTCCTTTTAATGTAAATATAGTAAAATCGTGCGTAGTTTATCAACGTTTTATTATTTTTATGTCCATTTTCATCTCAAATCTTGAGCACGCTTGCGCCCGTTATGGAGAGGAATGCTTATTGTTGAGTGTGAGCCGGCCAGCAGTCATTGAATGTTGCCACAGTGCTTCACAGTCACGTGGTAACGAACTGGCGGTTTGACAGCGTTGGCAGTCCGATTCCTGCACGAGGCAGATAGTTCGTTTTATAACTTGTGCATTTTGTTGAATCATGGGTACTGGAGCAGCTTGTCAAGGTGACATGGTCAACCTGGACAGTAAATTGACTGCACCAGCGACGAAGATCAGTCATCGATGAAAATGACTACTGTCACCTATTTCAGTGAGTACAATAGCTTGTCTATCCTTTGACTGATAGTCACTGTATCTTCGTTACAGCGTGAGAATACTTGAAATGCTACCTCACACGCGGAACATCACACGTGTCCATAAGTTTATTACAGTTTTGATTCACACAAGAGATAACTAGTTTTTCGTGTCCATACATGTGTCAAATTACGATTTTACACACGTGTCCATTATTTTGTCACTGAGTCACACGCAGCAATCCATACGTGTCCATATAGGTGTCTCTATACCACAGAGTAGCACAGGTAATGCTAAAATTACTTATCATGAAAGAATCATTTACAAAATATACATAGTTTTTTTTATTACTGTCCCAGACCTAACGAAAAACGTGTTTGCTATTCTGAATGGTGCTTCTGAAGCACGTTAGATTTTATATATATATTTTAAATCTGATTCTTTTCCTTTTCTTATTGTTCTATAACAGCCCTTTTTTTGTTTCTTTGTTCATTTATTCGGTTACATCAATAATCAGTAAAACATACCCACTTTGGCGTGCCGAACAGTTCACGTTCAAAACTTCATCTAACAGAAATCGGGAAAATTATTCCTATTTCCTAGGATGCTTTTGCTCACAGCAAATCAGATTTACATCACGTTTCGATAAGTAACTGCAGATACGCATTAACCAACGAGCCACGATCGTCAATACACACAATATACACACGTCAAGTCTTTCGAACCAATTTCCAAATTTCTTCCCCTACCGGGTAGGGCAGAAAGGTAAAAATGCTAAAGAAGAAAAATACAATAGGATAGTGCAAGGAATTGAAAGATACGAAGATAGATAATAGGTGAAATAATCAGTTGAGCAAATTCATTCTTCGGCTCCACCGTTTTTAGTGTCATCCACGTGGCATAACTTGACTTCAGTATTAAAATGTCGCACAAATCCGCTTCCAAAGCATCTTCAAATATATCTCAAAATCACGGCATGCGGACATAGCAGAAGAATATAAGCAGATTATCTCAGTCCTCAACTAGGTGTCTTAATATCGAAGGTTTCTGTATAATACTCGTGACATAGGAATAGTCTCTCTAAGTTCCTCCAATACAGGACCTAATTCTTATCATAAATGCAAATTTCTTAACTGTTTGACTCATAGTAATAAATAAATTAAAGTTGCTCTCCAGTTGCGGGTACCATTATTCATTTCTTTGTACATTAACTATATGTTGCTGCTTATACTCGGTGTAATCTACAGATTACAATGTATCAGTTTTGCATCGTACATGTTTCTAGCGACTTAAAATATCAATCCCTTGAAACCTTAACTTAGGTTAATACTTCACATATACGGACATTCTGGTCTGAATGAGGGATTTGAAGAAAACCTTTACTACTTGGTAAAAACGAGATTTGCCATAACTTAAAACTAAAGCAGCAGGTGGCACTTTGGCACATCCCTTACTCAATTCAATGACTGCAGTCTTCTCTTGCTTAAGAAACTTAAAACTACCTTAAAACTAAAACAAATCTTAATTTCCAAATACGCAGAGTACCTTCTTCAATCAGTTTATATCTTTCAAGCTCCATCATTACTTTGTGTCCACCTCACTCAAATGATTACGTCACCTGCAGAATACATGTACATGCTGTTGACTCACATACTTTCTAAACAGATCACACTCTTGTTTCAAGTTGCAGCTTAACATAATAAATGATATTTCCTTTAATGTTTTTCATGGTACTTCTTTAGGTCTACATGGTGGTAAAGTCCTTTTATTCGTCCACTAACTGAATCTGCCAACACGTAACAACCAATATGTGGCTTCCTGACTATAACAAGCGGTCCTTCGTATAGGTGTTGCCACTTACGATTTTTACGTAAGATGAGAGATGGTTTAAGTGTGTCCTCAGAAGAACACGCTCGTTCAAACGATACGACAAAACTTTATTGACATGCTTGTCAAATGCCTTTTTTCTTAAATTGGCATGAGTTGTGAGAGAGATCAGGGCTTGTCTTAACTTATTATCTAGGTTGACTTCTGGACCTTGTATCTTGGGGATAGGATCAGTCCATTCATTGCTTTCCTTTTGCCTGGATATTAATTCTGAAGGTGTGAAACTAGTCGAAGTGTGTTTTTAGTTTTCCGCATATTCATTAGATTGAATTTCGCTCACAATTACCTTTGAAGTACCGGGCGGTACGCTCGGTACGAAGTTTGCTTCCGTATTCCACCTAAGTTGCGAGCTATTTGCCGTAATTTCAGTCGAGATGGTGTGTGTTGGCGGGTTTGCTCGGGCATAATAGATGCGAGAATTTTGAGGTTCATGATTTTGACTTTGATAGTTAGTAAAAGGTGGAGGACTATTCCTAAAGTTTGGAGCATACTGTTGTTTGTATTGCTTGGGAGGATCTGGAGCATTTCTCCCTTGAGAACAGTGCTGGAATCTAGGCTAGTTACCATACTGCTGTTGACTGTTGGTGTTAATCCAACGTCCTTTTCCATTGAAATTATTATTATTTTGGCGATCGTTATTGTAGTGATAGCGATCGTTGTAATTAACTGGTGAATTACCGTATTGCTGTTGTGTTGTCTGGTGTAAGGGGTGGTACCTGTTTTGATCTTGAATTTATGTTTCTGCTTCCCGTTACGGCGATAGTAGTTGTTATTATCGCACGGAACGTCGTGTCTTTTACTGTTGTTGGGTTGGTATGACATACCTGAGTCTGCGGCTACACCGTGCGGCTGTGTAGTGTGCGGGCCAAGATTACAATTACTCCGCGCACTAGCACGCACGTCTTCTTGAATCATGTCAAAGTTCTCAAGTACTGACAGAAAAGCCTCCGTGTCGTCGTCACTGACATTTACTAACTTCTCCCTGATTGATACCGGTAGCTTTGACTTAAGGATCATAATTACGTCCTTCGTGGAAATGGGCGTGTCCCAATATTGTATTTTTCGCAGGTATTTCTCAAAGTACCTACGGAGACCAGCACTTCTCGTGTTAAACGGTTCAGCATTATATACTTCCTTTGTAAGGCGTTGTTGTATACCTGAACTCCAGAATTTGTTCAGAAATTGCTTTTCGAAGTCAGCGTAATTATTACATCTGCCAATTACTTCTGTTCCCCAGACAGAAACCTCTCCTTGAATGTAACCTACTATAAAGCGCATACGTTGCTTGTCATCCCAGCTCTCAGGAAAAACACTATTGAATGACTTCAGAAAAACCATTGGGTGGGTGTCGCGTTTCTCTGGCAGAAAAGGCTGGAACACGAGGTGCTTGAGAACGCTTTCTTCTTTCATTAGCTCGACAAGTGTTACTTGATCATTCTGGTTGTGTACTAACGGATTCTTACTGCTGTGTCCATGTACAAGTGGAGAGAATTCTACACGAGACACGGGATTATTATTGTATTCATGTTCTGAAGAAAGCAAGTGTGAATGCTCACTTCTATTGTCATTAGGAAAATCATTGACTTGTTGTTTCAATTGCTCGATTTCCTCAGTGAGGTGTCGTTTCCACTCGGGAAGATCTCGGTGAAAAACTCTACGAATCTCTCCTAATTCAGTGAGAATCGTATCTCCTGATGTACCTGGAGCAGCTAAAAATTCAACTGTGGCTGACTTAACGGCTTCTTTTAAGTCGTGTTGAACCTTGTTTTCTATGTACTGTTCCTTAGTCTCGACCCATTCTATAAATTCTTTTCCTATCGTGGAACGTACGTTGGCTGCAGCATCAGTCACCCTCTTTTCAATGTTTATTTCGGATAGCGCCTGTGTCAGGTCATTGACCTGGCCTTGCAGAGTGACGACATTGTCTGCAAGCTTGTTTACTTTAGTTCCGACCTCAACGGACTTTTTTGAAACTTCTGTTGTAACTGCCTGGCAACTTTCGATTTGTACCTTGATGTCTTTGTGCACGTTACCTACTGTGCTCTCACATGCATCCACCTTCTGCAGAATACCTTCTATCCTTTCATTAACTTTAGTACTTAATTCCGAGATATATTCCACCGTGACTGTCCTAATTCTTGCCTCTAAGTTGGCATCAATATTATCTAACTTATTTTTCATTGTACCAATCATGGTATTTACGTCAAACCATTTTCGCTCTGTCTCCCGTTCCTTTTTCCTTTCTTTTTGTTCCCTTTCTTTTCTATCTCGTTGTTTTTGTAATTTATAAGCTTCCCTTTTCTCCTGTTCTCTATCACGTTGTTTTTGTAATTTATAAGCTTCCTTTTCCAGTTTTTCCTGTTCTCTATCACGTTGTTCTTGTAATTTATAAGCTTCCCTGTCCAGTTTCTCCTGTTCTCTTTCTTGAAAAAACATTCTCATCATTTCAACCATCAAATTTTCTCCCGCTGCTGTGACGATGATTGCTGTGACGATGCGTCACGCACATCACCATCGTCTGCCGTTCTCTTCTTTCGCGAATCGGGTCTGCCTGTTCCCGTTCGCGAACGAAGTGTGTATGACTTGGCAACTGTGTCATCACCGTCATCCACACTGTTTGTCGGTTTTCCTTTGTCATCTGCCATGTTTATTTTCAAGTATGTGACGTAACTGCTCAACGAAATCTTTCGCAGCACGCCGATCGTCAACTCTCAGATGCGCGCGCTGATAGTCAAACGTCACACCGCGGTAGGTGACAACTGCAGAGCTATACCGGGTAGAAGACAAGATGGCACCTAACTTTGAAAATAAGTGACAAACACCTACTAGACACTGAATCCTGCTATTATGGGATCCATCTTGTGTTCTTAACCGTAGCAACAATGAAGATGCTGATAATACTAACAAATAAACTTCGCATGAAGAGATGATCAGAAATGAATTCTACCTACGTAAATAAGCAATTCTGCAAGGAAATGACAGCGATAGGGTAAAATGAAGCAGTAAGGAAAGAAATTCCGGAAATCAGTTTTTTTTTTGTACAAGACGCGAGATTTTATACGTAATGAAAACCGTACTTACATCAGTCGTTTTGCGCACTGCTGTTATTTTTCGAATTTTTTTTTAATACTTCCTCGGTTTCCTTCAGTACTTCCTTTACGGCTTCCCGATGTCCATCGGATGATGTCATGAAACAATAACAGAACAGATTTTAAATTTTTTTTTCAGGTCCCTGTTCGGGCGCCACATCTAGTATGATAAAAAAAATTATTACTCTTAAATATATCTCAATTCTTTCAATTTAAATCTGTATTTCATACTAGAATGTCGCGTTCCCAGTTTGGCACAGCTTTGCCACAGGACACACGAAAGCGGTCGAAGACGTCCGTCTTCTGGTCGGCTCCTGATCGTTGTCAGAAGGAGGCTGGTATTTGATTACGCAAAGACTTCTATTATTTGGAAAAGAACAACCCGGATTTCTTTACGTAATCAGTATGAATTTTATAATTACCTGAGGGACCTCTAACAATGAATAGTAAAAAAAATTGCATTTGCAAATGAAATCATTAATAAATGGGGCAGCTATGAGTTGTATAGAAGGCAAGGAGCAGCCTTCTGTCTACGACCAGGATGCCGCAGTATTCTCTGCTGTAGTAAAGGCTGTTTGACATTTATAAAAATAATATGGCATGGAGGATAAAGAAATATAAAGGAAAAAGAACAGAATAAGAAGTCTGGTAAACACTAAATATATTCAAACAATTCTCACTAGCAAATTAGGGCTTATTTATAAACAATATAACTTACATAAGTACTTTTTTTTAACAGTATGGTGCGATCAGATTTCAGCCTGTCCTGTGCTGTTTCCTTGGTTCACGTTTTTGTCACAAATTACTGTCATTACTTTTTTCCTTTCGTTAACGACAATTCTTGCACTGTTCAACACCTCCGATAACAATAGCTTGCTGATTTACAGTTTCGAACATAAATTACTTTAATTTTATTAATTAATAATGTTGTCTGCACGCTGTCAAGACCGCTCACTTTTTTTAACTTAAAGTCGACCTCCTTTACGTTTTCACGTTACAAGCAGAAGTACATTAAAATCTGAAGATCTACAAAAGTTTTTTTTTTTTTTTTTTTTACTGTCATCTTTTATTTAGATCGAAGCGGAACGACAGTTCAGCTTCTGTTAAAATGTTTCTTTGACTGCGCAATCGATGTATTAGCGTCCGCGCTAGATGCGCATCTTTACAGTTATGTAAATTATACAAAACAAATGACTTTCAAAGAATATGTCTCATCTTATAAGTTGATCATTTAATATACAGATAGGTGAATGCCTTTCCAAGGGTACTCAAAGCTTTCATAGGACGGAAATACCAATAATATTACAACCTGAACCATCATTGTCGGCGTTGGTCTGCTGTCGATTCTGATTAGAACAACCCGGTCACCGAACTGTTCACAGTAAAACACCCTCTGCCCTACCTTCCTATTCATAACGAATCCTACACCTGTTATACCATTTTCTGCTGCTGTTGATATTACCCGATACTCATCTGACCAGAAATCCTTGTCTTCCTTCCACTTCACTTCACTGACCCCCACTATATCTAGATTGAGCCTTTGCATTTCCCTTTTTAGATTTTCTAGATTCCCTACCACGTTCAAGCTTCTGACATTCCACGCCCCGACTCGTAGAACGTTATCCTTTCGTTGATTATTCAATCTTTTTCTCATGGTAACCTCCCCCTTGGCAGTCCCCTCCCGGAGATCCGAATGGGGGACTATTCCGGAATGTTTTGCCAATGGAGAGATCATCATGACACTTCTTCAATTACAGGCCACATGTCCTGTGGATACACGTTACGTGTCTTTAATGCAGTGGTTTCCATTGCCTTCTGCATCCTCTTGTCGTTGATCATTGCTGATTCTTCCGCCTTTAGGGGCATTTCCCACCCCTAGGACAAGAGAGTGCCCTGAACCTCTATCCGCTCCTCCGCCCTCTTTGACAAGGCCGTTGGCTGAATGAGGCTGACTTCTTATGCCGGAAGTTTTAGGCCGCCAATACCGATTATTTATCAAAATTTTGACAGTGACGGGGATCGAACCCGGGACCGAAGACGTTTTGATTATGAATCAAAGACGCTACCCCTTTTTTTTTACCCCTAGACCACTTTTTTTTAGACGCAACCCCCCTTTTTTTGGGCCAAGTAGTAAACAGAATGTCTTTATTTTTTTAAATTTTTTTAAGGTGCACAAAGGACTATCACTTCATAGGTGAAGGAAAGTTGCTCCGCTGCTCTGCGAGAGAAGGGAAATGTGAAAACGAAATGGGAAAGAAAAAAAATACCTTCTGCACTGGTGAGCATCTGAATAGTATCGTAAATTCCGACAAGAACTGAAGTCCCAGGAAGCAAATAGGATTCATAGATACAGGTCACTGGCAACCTCTGCTATCCGAAATATTGTATTTGAAGCATTTAACCGTTAATTATGATTTTCATCATATTTCCAAATATCCTCCTGTAGTCACATTGTTGGCTCATTTTAAAGTGTTCAATATCTATGTAAGAATAATAGTCGAGGAAAGTAGCATGCCTATTCTGCATAATAAACGATGCTGTGTGGCCCGTGATGCACGTTGCAGCGTTGTGTTTTGCTCGTGGATATCTCAGTTTTTTTGGCTGAATGATCTCTAAAAGGTCTACACCACAGGGCGTCGTACGGTCTATTACCGACAATCGTTGACGAAGAAATGTAGTAATTTCTTCTGCATGTCCGCACGTGAACCTATGAATAAGCGTATCCACTCTTCCGCATGCGTCACAGTTGGGCGTTGGATGAAGGCCTATTTTATGTAGTTTTTCATTCGTTGCTGCTTTATCGTTGACTGTTAGATACCAGTCGGCTATGACGCGTGACGGTAACACGTCGCTGTGCACATTCCGCCATACTATACACCAATGTGTATGTGGATGTTTCTCTTCGAGACGATTCCTGTGGTTCGTTGTCATGAGAAGGCCATAAAGCTTCCTGTTCGTCAGGCTTCCGGTATCGACGATGATGTGTCGAATGTAGCTCATTTCCATGTAGTACAGTCGCACATGTCGGTACGAAAGTGGAATGCCGGCGATATTAACGGGTGGGTCAAGGCAATGAGGCTTCCACCGCTGAATGAGGTTTGTGATGATACTGGTCCTCCGTGTACGAAACTCCTTCCTGATGCGATTTAGGAGCAGGTTGACACATTTTTTGTGTACTTTAATGAGGTTAAGGCCACTTTTGAACGAAGGTAAGGTTAAGGTATCGAATTGAACTTTGAAAATGTGCCCTCTAAAAAGAAACCAACGTAACGCTTGTTGTATACTCTTGGCTAGATGGTCGGAGATTGGAAGAATTTGCGCCAAATAATTCATCTTGCTCGTAATGGCGATCTCGATGGTCTTAACTTTCTGTAGTATGTCCAAGTCACGGTCGGAGTGAAGTATCAAAGCAGCATATAATTTATTAAGTATGTGTGACCAGTTCTTCGTCAGGAATTTGTCCGGTTTGGCCTCAAAGGTAACACCGAGGGTTGTGTGATAATCCTTGACCTTGCACCAGGTAACATGTGATATGTCTTCGATACCGCCACCGATCTGCAAAGCTGTGGTTTTAGTTCTGTTTAGTATTGCTCCTGAAAGAAAGGTGAATGTTTGTAAAAGAGTTTCCGCTGACAGAAGTTGTTGTGATGATGACACACTTACGCATATATCGTCAGCATACGCAATGCGTGGGATAGTGACAGACTCGACACTAATCCCGATCCCGCTATGCGCTAAGTTGTTCAGTAGCGGCTCTACGGCAATGGTGTACAAAATTATTGACAGAGGACATCCTTGGCGCATGGATTGCTCAATGGAAACTTCTTTTGTAAAATGGCCATAAATGAGAATCCGTGAAGAGGCGTTTGTAGTAAGTTTGCGAATTAATTCTATGAGATGAGGTCCAAATCCTAGGTTCTTCATGCTTTTAAAGAGGAAGTCATGACGTATACGGTCATAAGCCTTCTCAAAATCTAGAAAGATCAGAGCGCCCTGTCCTTTGGTTTCAGCATACGAACAGATGATGTCCCTCAAATCGCAGGCAGCTGAGATTGCACTTCGGCCTTGCACTGCACTGTACTGGTAACTGCCTAAAACCATGTACATAACGGTTTGCATCCTTAGCTTAATCGATCTGGTGATGATTTTGAAATCGGCATTCAGGAGTGTGATGGGTCGCATATTTTCGACCTTCCTGCTGTTCCCTTTCTTAGGTAAGGGCAGGATGATACCTTCCGTAAATGCCTTGGGTATAACTTCTAGGTGCCAGAGTTCATTCGCTATCTCGAGGAGTGCCGGACCGAGGAGGTTCCAGTAACGCTGGTAAAACTCAGCGCTGAGACCATCGGGTCCTGGTGACTTCCCTTTCTTTGCACTGTGGACCACCAGTCGGATTTCGTCCTCTGTGAAAAGCGATTCCAGATTTGCATTATCCTGTTGTGACAAGCGACAGCTCAAGGTCCTAAGAAAATCGTCGCACGAGTGTTCATCAACGGATTGCTTCTTGTAAAGTTGACTATAATAGTTGTAGACGTGCGAGATGATGTCACGTTGCTTCGTGATGGCATTCTCAGCGTCATCAACGACGGCTTCAATCAACATGGCTTTACACCGTGGGTGTGGTACAGAGAGGCCCGTTCTTCGGCGGCAACGTCCTTGGGGTGGGCTCGCACGATGATGCCTTGCATTCGTTGGCGTTGTATCGCCGTGATTTTCGCTTTATATCGTTTGATCTTTACGTCGATATCGCGAGAAGGATTGTTAGTGCGACTGTACAGTTCTCTCAAACAGCTATAATAAAACTCAATAGTCTGTTTCTGCCAAAAGCTTTTTTGTCGGGCGTAGCTCATAAGGGTGAGGCGTAATTTAGGCTTAGCACACTGAAGCCACCACTGGAGAACGCTATCGTAACGACGTCGTTGCCGCTGGAGCTGTTGCCACGTTATGTTCACCTCCTCTTCAAGTTGGGCATCCTGCAGCAGGCTGACATTCAATTTCCAGTAGCCTTTCCCGCGGTATATTTGCTGGCGTTGTAGGTTAAGGTAACACTGATATGCACAATGGTCGGAGATGTTGACAGGAGCTATGTCACAGTTCACAGTATGTCGCTGGAGGGAATCGGACACACAGATCCTATCCAGCCGACTGGCAGAATGACTGGTTACGAAGGTGTACGCTACCCGTTCACAGTGCAGTTGTTGCCATGTATCGTGAAGACGCTTGCCATGAATAAAATGTTCAAGTTCGATACATCTGTTCGTGTTAGGAGTTTGGTCTCTGTCGTTAAGCACACAATTGAAGTCACCACCGAGGATGAGATGTGCACGATAAGCGCTAAGAAGAATGGGAACCTCGTTTTTATAAAATTTTGAACGATCTCTTTTATGAGTGCTACCTGAGGGAGCGTACACGTTAACAATCTGCACACCATTCACTCGAAGAGAAATGCCACGACCACTAGACAGCCGCTGCACATCCGTAAATGGTATACCGTCGCGCAGAAGTATGGCAGTGCCTACAGCATCCTGGAGACTGATGTTATCAATGAGAGCGTAACCGGGCACTTCTAAGACTGTGACTATCTCCTGTAGGAGGGCAATGTCAACGCTGGTACCATACAAGAAATCAGTTAACGAACGGAGTTTCACCGCACTTTGAAATCTATTGACGTTAAGTGTGGTAACGTTGTAGGTTTGGCTATCGCACATGATGATTCAGAGGACAATGAACTCTGAGTGTGGGATCGTCCTTCTCGACGGCTTTGAACCAAACTCGTTGGGAACGTCTGGAGTACGAAACGAAATGACAAAACCAATAACGGGTCAGGGAGTGGAAATGTCGCAGCGCGATGGTCATGCGCGAGAGCAGCTACTGCTGCATCTCCTCGTTCTGCTGCCACCACGGCTCATTGCTGTCGGGGTGTTTCGCAGTGCGCGCGCCGCCCTGCCCGCCACCGCCGGCTGAGTCTGTCAACGTGGTCGCGTCCGCCTGGCCACCACGCGGGGCTGCGACTGACTTCACCGAGTTCCTGCGGGAGCGCTGCTGCAGCTGCTCGCTACTCTGTTCGCTCTTCCTCTTAGCCGTTACGTTGCTCTGTTCCCTCTCAGCGCTCAGTAGTGCCTTCAGGTGTTTGATTTGTTCACGAATGCGTTCTTGCCTCGCGGTATCCTCGCAGCGCACGGAGCAAGAAGATTGAGGTTCAGTCTCGCTGCCACTTTCTGACATGTGTACGGGTCTCAAATCATCCGACTTTTCCTCTTTGCTACTATTCCCTTTGCTTCTCCTTCGGCGACCTTTCTTCGTTTCTGCTGCAGTCTCTACCGATAGAGGTGGTTCAGGCAAACTGATCTGCACCCGCTCCTGTATCTCACACGGCTTAGTTTCAGAGGTGGCTGGCGCATCGTTGCTATCCAGCGGTAACTGCCCCGGTGAGGATGACGGTGCCGAATCGACAGCCGTCCTACAGCGAATGTCTTTGGCACTGCATTCCACCGGAACTGGCATCTCCGCCTCGCTAACACGTTCCGGCTGCCGGGGTGGTGGTACGGTCCCCGCGACTACCTCACTCAATAGCGGAACAAGCTTTTCACTACCGTCTGCAGGACGTTCCCGCGGAAGTTGAAATGGACGTCGACGTGTAGAGTCCATCCGCAGATGTTCTGTTGAATGGCAGATCGAACAAGTAGGGGGTTGTCCAATGTAAGTTACCTGCGCACGACAGCCGCCAATGGTAACATACGAAGTTATATGCTTTTTTTAAGTCTACACGTACACTTCGCACCCCGCTGCTAACTTGGTAGCGATATGCACTTGACCATTTTTTTCGTTTGTAACTGACAAAACAGCGCCGTACAGTGACAGAGAACGTGCAATCAGACCATTAGGGCACTCAGGTGGCACATTAAATACCCTGACGGTTCTTACTCTGTATCCCGATGGCACGATTTGGACATTACTAATACTGCCATCATTATGACGAAATGGTCTCACACCAGCATGCTCCTCAACGAATTTCTCATAAGTGTCACTCGAAATAAATTTGATAAATAACGAGTACTGCACAAAGTCCAACTGGAACGTGTCGACTGTATCTTCAGGCAATTTCAGATCCTCAAAGATCCACTCATGAATTTCAAAAGCCGTCGGTCGCAAGGCAGCGCGATCGAAAACACACTGAACGCTGTTCGCTCTGTTAATTGTCGACATCTTACTTACAACAGATATACAGAAACAAACGTTAACAGCGCTCGAACACGCTGTTCAGCTCTCCACCTCAGCACTGCTCGCGACGTAAACACTGGCCCGCGCTACCGCCCGTCACCGCGCGATGTGCACTGGCCGAGTGCCTGAACACGACTGCTCCCTAGACCACGGGTCTAGCCTGTGCTGTGGTAGTACCACGCAAAACAACAAGGCGTGCAACTCACTCCATGGAAAACACGACCACACCATAACACCACCGCCTCCAAATTTTACGGTTGGCAGTCCACACGCTAGCAGATGACGTTCACTGGGCATTCGCCATACCCACACCCTGCCATCGGATTGCCCCATTGTGTACCGTGATTCGTCAATCCACACAACGTCTTTCCACTGTTCAATCGTCCAATGTTCACGCTCCTTACACCAACCATGGCGTCGCTTGGCACTTACCGGCGTCATGTGGGGCTTGTGAGCAGCCGCTCGACCATGAAATCCAAGTTTTATCACCTCCCGTCTAACTGTCATAGTACTTGCAGTGGATCCGGATTTGGAATTCCTGTGTGATGCTCTGGATAGATGTCTGCCTATTACACATTACGACCCTCTTCAACTGTCGATGTTCTCTGTCAGTCAAGGGATGAGGTCGGCCTCTACCCTTTTGTGCTGTACGTGTCCCTTCACGTTTCTACTTCACATCAGAAACAGTGGACCTAGGGATGTTTAGGAGTGTGGAAATCTTGCGTGCAAGTGACACCCAACCACCTGACAAACGTTCGAAAGTCCGTGAGTTCTGCGGAGCGCCCCATTCTGGTCTCTGATGATGTCAAAATGACTACTGAGGTCGCTGATACGGAGTACCTGGCAGTAGGTGGCAGCACAATGCACATAATATGAAAAAAAAACGAATTTTTCTGGTGGTGTCCGGATACATTGATCACATAGTGGACAGCGTACTCAAAACCCTTCATTGTCCATACAGCTTTGAGTTACTTAAAAGAATGAAAATGACTGTCAGATAACTGTGAATTCTACACATAAATAACAAAATTACATCAAAGAGGTAATATTTATAACATTTAATGCTCATATGAGCTTCAATAAGAAACTGAATAAACCGTCAATGTAAAAACAACTAGATCGAAACCTCGAAACCTATGGAACAAGAGAAGCAAAATGATTGAGTTAGGTAGTCAAATTAATCATGAAGATAGAAATAGCAGTAGTATAGGAAAAGGGAGATATCATGTTTAACGAAGTGGCAGTCAAATTTAAAATGTATAAACAACACCTCTACATCGAGTATCTTGTCAGAGCTAATAAACGTTTGTGTGTCCAGCGAATTGGATTTCAATATGACCTGCTCGTAGCTATAGCAAGGCAAACAATTGAATGTGCTTGGGAAGACCAAGCCAAAACTTGTCAGAAAGGCCTGTAGCTGTTGTGCATGTATATATAATTGCGTCATGCGATTATGAACAAGAATAATTACAATGTAGATGAAATTATATGTAAGAAATGCATTAACACATAGAAAATATGAGAAAAATTTACAGAAAAGGAGTTTGACATTGTAAAACAAAGGACATAATGATCGGTTGTACAATGTTTAATAGAGAATCTGCAAATGGTTCACACTATTTGTGTCAAAGCCCAGCGACAACATTTCGTGCACTGTGCTCATGTCTCTTCGAGTTTATCTTCAGAAAAGCGCCCAGTACAGAACAGACACGCTGCGTCATCGTCATCACTGCTGTCTAAATCCCCACTGTCCTCAAGATGGACATCGGATGCCGAGTCACTAGATGATTCTTCTGCTTTAGGTCTACGATTGGAAGATTTTCCCCTCTTCTCCCCAAATAACATTCTCGCTGCTTTCTTAGCTTCAGCCTCTGATTTCTTCTGTTTACATTCTTGCAATTGCATCGCATAAGGAGTTGAAGGTAGTTACGCAGCAGAGCACGAACGCGAGTTTGACCTACTTGATTATCTCCAGGTGGTTTTGCGATGTGTGGGAGAGGTCTGATGTCTGTCGGGCTGACAGCTTGACCATCACCATCAGTAGCTTCATTTTCGTTTTTGGCATCTCTTTCCTGAAGGGGGTCAGCATGGCGATGAATTGAAAATTCATGTTCCCTAAAGATGTTTCTGTTGCATGGGATGAGACCTGTTTTTCTGAAGGCATTCACAGATGTTTCCATTGTTGTTGCTCGGTTGTAAGCTGCCCCAAATAACCTGGCTATTATTAATGGGGTTATTACACAGCCTGGGTTACTTGCCAACCACGTTTCTATCTCTTGGGCATAGTAGGTTTTCAAAGGCCCCATAAGTCCAAAGTCAAGTGGCTGCATTTTATGCGTTGAGTGAGGTGGCAAACATACAATATGAACATTGTTTTCACGTGGTTTATCTAACACATCGAGATTCTTTGTGTGGGAATAATGCACATCAGGAATCATAATGACAGGGTCATTTGAAGATGGCTTCATATGACTCACAAAATGATCAAACCACTGAGTAAAAATGTGAGTTTGTATCCAACCACTTGGATGACAAGCTGATATCGATCCTGCAGGTGCACCGTCCATCAGTTCCTGTTTCATACTCTTCCTTGGGAAGACGATTAGTGATGGAACGTAAGTGCCAGCTGCATTCATATACGTTACAACTGTGATGAGATTTCCCCTTTCTGCTGAAGTCAAGGCAGCAACTTGTCTCTTCCCTTTCATTGCAATAACCTTGCTGTGTTTGTGCTGCACAGACGTCACTCCAGTTTCGTCAACATTGAAGACCCGATGTGTGTTGTGGTTCACTTTAGATAGCACAGATTCGTAAATATAAAAAAATCTGCCCACATTTTCCGGAGTGAAAGCTTTCACTGTTGCTGCTGCAAGACCCTGAGGAGTTCTCATTGATAAAAATTGATGTCTCTTAAGGAAAGCTCTGAGCCATTTCTTTCCTGCTGAAGCCTTTTCTGAATTGAAGGTATTCTTGAACCTATTCCTGACAGCTAACTGTAAGGCCATGCTTCGTATGTCCTTACATTTAAGAGCATAAAATCGCTCTTCCATGCAAGGCAATATTTCACTAGTTTATATTCCAGTTGAGATGAGAGAACTGGCCTTCCTGCCAAGATTAACACCAACCAGCTTCTCGGGTGTACGAGTTTTATCCTTCACATACCTTTCCAAACTATGTTTTGGTACAGTAAAACTTATGAGCCTTTTAAGTACCCCATCTCGCCATTTCTCACACATGTAATGGCACGAACCATGGCGTCTTTATCCCACGTTTTCCTTTTAGGTGCCAATGCCATCTACAGAGAATAAATACAATAATCAGACATACTTCTTAAAGGACTTCAACTTGAAACACGTATGTAACGTAGCAGCGATGGTGAGGCACGTTAGAATCTTTTAAAATTAAAAAAAAAAAATATTATTTGCAATGCAGTTCCTCCAAGCCGTGGCTAACAATAAGAGCAGAAATTTGACAAGCAGTTTCAATGAGGTAAGAAATTAATTCTGATTTTTGCACAAGGGCCAAAGACCGATATTTCGGTTTAATTGAATTTTCATTGTCACTGAAGTTTCATTAGCACTGAATTGTTTTTCATTATTTTTGTGAGGAACTTATACTTGGGTCAGATTGCGATTCTCATTTTTATTGTCATTAAATTTAATTGCTAGGGAGGTTACGCTTTGGTCCCATTTCTATTAAATATTGTTTTTAAAATTTTTGTGGGGAGGTTACACTTGGCGACACCCAGTCCAGGATCGAATTTCGTTGAGAGTCTTTTGAAAAACAGTCAGATATCTGCTCTTATTTGCTTAGATATAATTAGGATTTGGCGCAACGCTTTTACTAATCTTGTGACTTTCTTTCTACAGGTCAACGGCAATTCGTTGCTCTGTTGTATTTGTTTGTTGCCTTTCTGTATTTGTGCTTATTTCTTTTGTGAATAATTCTGACTATTGTGAAAATGCCGCGAAAGACTATGAATAGTGTATCGCGAGGTATTTTGAATGAAATTACCGACTTAAACAGCGTGACCGATAGTAATTGTGACACGCAGTGTAATGATGACAATCCTGCGATCACCAACAATCAGTGCATTCCAACCACTAATGATGACTTTTACCTTAATGATGAACAAACGAACTCAATTGTCTCGTCTGTTAATTTGACGACAATTGATGACGCGGAGCGGTCTATAGTAATGAGCGCTGCCGAGCTTAACACACCCGATTTAGAAAATCCAAGTAATGTACAGACAAATTTTTCTAGTGAAAATGAACAGTGTACTGGAAGTACGACGGATCTATTTAATTCCGAAATAGTGTCTGACAATGTACACTCGAGTGACAAACGTTTTTGTAAATTACAGAATGACCAAATGGTCGCACAAAACGTGTCAATTGTAGGTACGCAATCAAACAGCACAGATAATAGAGTAGAGAAAGTTACCTTGGATCAAATTGTGGCAGTATTACAACTAATGACTGAAATACTGAGAAACGAGCGCAAACAACGTGAATTAATTGATGAAAGGAATAAACAATCGAATGAAGAACAAGACAACATTAATAAAAAAATCAAACAACTTAGTGAACGGAGTAAACAGCTTAATGAGCAGATTGAAGCCATTGCCACGCATTATTATGATAATAGAGGACAATTACGTGTGAATACTAAGACTTGTGCTAATAACAGTAATGAAAAAGTTGGCACTGTTGCACAAGAATTAAGTAGCACACGTGTAGGCACAACAGAATCACATAAAGACAAGATTAATGCAGTCACCGAACAATGTTCAGCGAACGAAACACAGATACACGAAATTAATGCAGTCACTGAACAATGCCGTAAAAACGCAGTACAGATACGCGACGAGTTTAATTTAGAGCCACTGGAAGTTTCACACACTCCGAATACGGAACTTGACGAGGAATTTGCACGACAGATCAACCAAATTGACGAAAGTGTTACAGTAACAGAGTTGAAAACTATTTCAGTCACCAATACGTCACAGAATCCGCCACTTTGCGAACATTTGTCAGACTTACGCAGCGCGTATAATGTGAGCAATTTACAGAGACTACGAGACGTAAAATCCGAAAAGCCACGCGACTTAAAATCTGAAAAGCTATGCAACTTGAAATTCGAAATGACACAGACGAACAGATTCACATACAAACCCGAACGTGTTTACAAATTCAATGACGAGAACGTTAATTATAAGCAATTTGCATTTGTAAGAAAATGTAAGGAATTTAATAATGACAGCGTACAGGTACACGCTTTACACTGTGTACGACAATTTATCTTTGTACATTCACCGCTATTACCTGTAATGCAGAAACTAGCTTTGAACCAGAGGCGACAATTTGCTATTGTATTTTCATCAGCATTACGTATTATGCAGAAACTGGAATTAGCAAGAATACAGCGATTTACTTTTGGAAATTTACCGCTATTGCTTGCAACGCAAAAGCTAAAATTTATTTGCAGTGCGTAAATGACCTCAGGGGATTCATTACGCTTTAATGAATATGTGCCGTAGCGAGCATAGGGCCCCGAGCTGTAGTAGTGCTGTTTCATCTTTAGTTTTCTGCACTGCTGCCTGTTCTTCTACTATCCTGTATATCTATCCAAACTGCTCTTTAACTATTGCTCTACCTAGTATTAAGAAACGAGTAATGAAAACCCGATGTGACAAACTTTTACCGAATGTGACAATTTTCAGTAGGCACTCCAGAACCAGCGCAATTTTAATAACAGATAAAATCGTAATCATCAGTATGTACAAAATTTTCGGCAGTCGCAACCACATTTTTGTAGCAATAGATGTTTTTCACCACAATAGCATGAAAGTCAGCCGCTTAGCATACCTAACCAACAATGCAGTCTACAAGGTCAACCAAACTTTAATGTTTCGCCGCGTGCACGTATAGTCCCAGATCCAACAAATAGTAACGCACAGTAGCAAGGAAATAACTACGTATAGAAAACACAGTATTTGAATTCTTATCGCAATGCACCGTATAGAAGTGACTATCATGACCAACGTAAAAATAATGAGCACAATTTTCAGCGTACATTTAATAACAGTCGATCTTTTCAGCAGCAAGAACATCAGCAACAACACATTATCATGAATGATCCAGACAATAGGTGTCATCCATAGCGTAAGACGTCAGGAAGAAATAGCAGGGCAGTTCAAATAGTCGAAATGCCACAGCATCCTCCCGTAAATAATAGCACGTACGACAGAATTTGACCAGACACAGTACAGGTTTCATATTCCAGTAACGTAAGCAATAATTTTGACACGCAGAATCTTCTTCACGAAAATGTTATTAATTTTGACGCCATCCGACACACGTTTGCATTAAGGACAGAATTACGACGTATGTAGACGACACTCTTATCGCAGAAGCTAACTGGTCTGAACACAATCTGATTCTTGAACAACTATTACAAACTTTTCGTGCACAAGGACTTACAGTTAATCTTAGTAATTCGCACTTTGGCAAAACTTCTATAAAATTTCTTGGACACGTAATTTCAGCAGAAGGCATTTCACCTGATCCGGAAAAACTTCAAGCTCTACGTGACATTACTGTTCCTACGACGAAGAAACAACTACGCAGTTTTTTGGGCTTAATTAACTTTTTTCGTAAATTTATTCATCACTCTGCTTTAGACACACCCAGATTATGCCAATTAACAGGTAAAAACAGTATTTGGTCTTGGGATAAGCAAGCACATTCTGAGTTCATGAACCTGAAACATGCTTTGTTGAATGCTCCACTGTTATCGCACCCAGATCTTACCAGAAATTTTTCCATTGCCACTGACAGTTCGAACACCGCTTTAGGCGTACATATTTTCCAGGAAATTGAAGAAGATGGTTCAATAGTAATTAAAAACATCGCATTTGCAAGTCGCATTCTGTCACCTGCTGAACGAAATTATTCTGTTACAGAACTTGAAACACTATGTGTTGTATGGGCTTTCACGAGATTTAGGCACTTTCTTTATGGCAGACATACCACCGTCTACACAGACCACAGAGCGATACAATTTTTACTTTCGGCTAAATTCACTCACGACAGATTAAGCAGATGGAAACTTTATTTACAGGAATTTAATTTTACAATAGTTCACATTCCCGGCACACAAAATGTTATAGCAGACGCACTATCGCGTTCTCTCGGCAACAATCAGCAAGACGTAGCAACCAACTTCTGCAAAACAAATTTCAGTGTCATGTACATTCAGCAAGTTGCATTTGAAAATTTTATTTCATCGTCATTACAGGACATAGCACAAGAACAAAACAAAGACAACGTGTGGAAAGAAATTAAACACCTTTGGGAAGATAAGAATAATGTTACGATTAGAAACCATTACACTGTACGCAATGACATTCTGTTTCGCCGCTCTCATCCTGACAGCAACAATTGGTTATTATGCATTCCTGACGAACTGGTTAACAAATTAATCTGGTACACTCATTTAAGTTACGCACATTACGGAGCACGAAAATGTTTTCTTATACTGAGACAGAACTGTTATTTTACCAACATGGAGAAACGTATACGACGAGTTTTAGCGTCTTGTAAAATTTGCCAGAAAGCTAAATCAGACACCACTTCACATATTCCTCCTTTACATCCCATTGTACCTATTAAATTAAAACATATGGCCGCTGTAGACATTTTTGGTCCTATTCCGAGAACTAACAGAGGTTTTTGCTACATCTTTGTCACTGTTGAACTCACTTCAAAATTTGTTACTTTCACTCCGTTACGCAAAGCTACTGCTAAAACTGTTTCGAAAGCATTTGTAAAACAATTTCTATTTCATGTAGGGCATGTGATGAGAGTAATTTCTGACAATGGATCTCAATTTCGTTCTGGGATATGGACACGCATGTTACGAGCTAGAAACATTTCTGCGATTTATATATCCAAGTACCATGCTTCTTCGAACCCTTGTGAACGGTTAATGAAAGAAATTGGTAAGCTGTGCCGAATATACTGCCACAAAAGACATATTGATTGGGATACACATATACTCTCATTCCAAGATGTAATTAATTCCATTCCAAATGAATCCACTATGCTATCTCCGTCTGTTATATTGAAAAACGTTGAACCACCAAACAAAATTAAAGAATTAGTAAACTTCCCTAAATGTCGGCGACTAAGACACCACGAAATAATTGACATTGCGCTGAACAACATCAAACGTGCCGCAGAGCGCCGGAGAAGACAACAAAAACAGGTTTGTACACGCCGCGACTTTCACGTTGGACAGAAAATATTAGTACGTACACACTATTTATCCAGCAAATTAAAAGGTAAGTGCAGTAAATTTGAACTTCTATACGCAGGTCCATATCGGATTCGCAGCATCCCTCACCCCAATGTTGTACACGTCGAAACTTTGAGAACCAGAAAATCGAAAGGCAACCACCATTGGTCAAATATTAAACCCTTTATTGAATGAAGACACTGTATGATTCAACACACTATGATGCCATTTACTAATGCAATTATATTCACCTGACTAATTACTGATGATTATCGTATTTTTTCTTGGCAAGTGCCCGACAAGGTAAGGTTAGCAGGTCGCTTTTCTTGTCGTTACACATCAGACCATGCACATTTTCCATTTTTTTTGTGTATATGATTGTACTCCAGTTTTGTTTGTATGTATTGTGAAATAGTTAAGATATAACACACACCAGTTGACTTTGACATTTGTTGCCCTATGACACCTCAAGATCGTGACTGTTTTACATTTTGCTGCTGCATTGTGATATTCTCTGTACATTTTGGCTTTGAACACTGTCAATGTCTTTGACATATTACGTTTTCTGTCATGTTATGCTGTATGGTTAATTATGTTACCATAAACCAGTCATTATCTAGT
Source organism: Schistocerca americana (assembly GCF_021461395.2). NCBI lineage: Eukaryota > Metazoa > Arthropoda > Insecta > Orthoptera > Acrididae > Schistocerca > Schistocerca americana. The sequence goes on along the minus strand of NC_060122.1, from coordinate 196,562,270 downwards.
GGGTATATGATTTAAATGCAAGACATTAATCTTTGTTCATCAATTTCAGAAAGAAATGATGCGTGTAAGAAATAAATTCAACAGAAATGGGAATTTCGCCTACGGAATAAACGAAAGAGGATGCAATAACTTTATGAGGAAGAGTAAATGGATCAGGATTAACAAGCATTAACAAGAATAAACTATACTCATCGTAGAATAGCAGTCTTAACTAATTTTTTTCTTTCAGAATACAAGGTGATTGATGCAGGCTGTCAGACAGAACTACACATCTTAGTTTTAGTGATGAAATATGTTAGAGATAAGGAATAGTTGTGTAATGAGTAATGAAGTGATTTTTTGCAGATGATAATGAATGCTGATGAATAATGATGAAGGATGTGGTATTATGAATAATGAAGTTTTTCTTTACAGGTGATGATAATAATGAAGTATGATAATATGGATAATGAAGTGATTGATAATGAAGTTTTTTCTTTACAGATGAGGATAATGTTGAAGTTATGTATTTATGCTACGTAGTTATTTAAGTATTTGTTGCAGTTTGTTTTGACAACAGGTGTTATATTGCATAGTAGGATGACGGAAAGTTTTGGAAAGGACAGCTATGGAACACATTCTTATACACATTTCACTACCTGTTAATTCGAAGTTCACTACTTTTCAGCATAGTGTGCGTTTCTTCTTTCAGGTCAATAATCCATTTTGTATTTTTTCCAGGAGAAGCTTTTCATGATACTTACTAAACCTGTTACTTATTATACCTGTTCTAGTACTTGCATTTTTATATTTTACCCATTTGTGTTTATTATTTATAAATGTGATCACATATACTGCCTTGTTACATAACCTTGCTACAGCTGACTCATGACGAATGACGTTACCTATCCTCATTTGCAGCAATAGGTCAAAAGCAAATAGTGTTGTGCCTCAGCAATTAATTATCGATCCCAACGCAATGCATTGCTGACAAAAAAAATGTATTACCAGTCCCAAATAGTGATACCATTTTGAGAAAGTTCTGAGTAATGCTGAACAGCAATGAATAATATGTCACTTGGAAAATGATTAATTAATTATGCTATGCTTTGTAACTGGAAAAGAATGTGATTCTTACTATATTGAAATGACAAATGATGCTATGCTTTGTAATTAGGAGAAGGCTAATGATTCTTACTATATTGAAATGACAAATGATTAATTAACTATGCCATACTTTGTAACTGGAAAGGAATGTGATTGTTTAATAATGCTTGTAATTAGGAGAAGGCTAATGATTAATACTATATTGGAATGACAAATGATTAATTAACTATGCTATACTTTGTAACTGGAAAAGAATGCGATTATTTAATAATGCTTTGTAACTAGGAAAAGAAGGCTACCGATTCTATGTAAAACAATTAATGAACATTTTTCTGTAATACTACATACATGGTACAGAAATGTTCAATAACTGGGCTATGAATGCCGCAAACTACTAATGAAGAATGGTATGTGACTTAATGTCCTTCACCTTATGAGCTAACTACCCTGAATTACTGCAATGTCCATTTGTCCTGTCTATCCTAGTGATCATGGAGCACTATCTTTGGTTTTGCACTAACTCTACGTTGGTGTGCCTTGTAAGAGCGTGGTGTTGA